>NC_064623.1:13088215-13391292 GCF_023898315.1 Schistocerca nitens | reverse complement strand
CCGCCTTCCTTGAATTAACCTGCATTCAAGTAATTTACAGCTCAACAATCGCAGCGGCCGATGCAGCCAACGACGCCATTACGTGGCGATATTAACTTATGAAAAATTAGCGGAAGCTGAAAACTCGCCCGCTATTAGCATAATATTAATTTTTCTCCACAGCCGCCCGACGTTGCAGAAACACTTAGCTTTAAGATTCTTATTTTCAGTACCATAGCCGAGAGCCAGAGCCAGGACTCCGACTACAATACAAAGGTTAACGGAGGTAAGAAAAATACTCTCGCGCGTGTATGGGCCGCAATTTTAATTAATAACTAAAGATTTCTTGCTTTAATGTGAACTGACTAGACGAGGAAATCAATATGAAAAGTTTATTACATTGTTCAACTTAAATATCATTTTTAATAAGGCCCACCACGTACGTCGGCAACAGTCAAATAATAATAATAATAATAATAACAATAATATATATATTAAATTACCACGTAATAGCTATTCGTAGATGCTCTGACTGGCTCAACGTGATGCGCAGCATTAGTTACTTTAAATCGCTGTACACCTGTTGCGCCCGTCTACCAGCACCATTGCCACTTGTGGTTAATCTTTCCAGTAAGCATTCTATGCTATGAAAATTACGTGACATTTGACTACAGAGCGCGAATACGAAGCTAAATCTCCGTAAGCAGTTGTTGCCCAAACTGTCAAAAACCCCGAATCACCATTTATTCAAACAATTTCCAATTAATTACTAAGATTCTGCTGAAGCAACCAGCTTCCCGAAGTTTAAGCGAAACTTGTCTAAGGAATTAAAGAGGACCAAAGATCGCTAAACACAGGATGTACTGACATCACGCATTAGCTTTTCCGTTACCCGCCGATAAAAAGGCAATACTCTGTAACAGCTGCGCTATGCGGCGTATCAGCCAAGAAAGCTCCGTACTTACCGAGAACTGCGCCGTCAGACAGCAAACAGCAGTCATGTACAGACCCAGGACGCTCCGCTCGCAAAACACGGACAGCCGCTGTCGCCCTCGTCTCCATTTCGTTATCGTCTAAACGCAAGTCACTGTATAGTTGTCAGATAAAAAGATTTGCAGCAGGCAGCCGAAATGGAACTCCCGTCCGAAATATGCCACGCGCCCGTTTCCCCGTGAACTCTGATACTGCTGCTTACTCTCCCAACGCAACCGATAGCCTCACGCCACATACCCGAACTGAGGCACTCAACGCAACGAGAGTTAATGGGGTATCATTGTCTGCATTCCGTACCTGCAATCGACACAGATCACATGTCGATATCAAACATGTCGCAGTTGGTAGAGAACTGTCAGCGCAGACTTTCCAGTCGCGATTGTCGATATCGAAACGCGATAAGTATTCGTTCGTTTCGCCTTCAAATAACGTGACCGCAATTTCGTGATACATCTACCTGCAAAATATAAAATCATTAAAGAAATTCAGTAGGGTAATACTAAAAGATTCACTACAGTAACCGCAGACACCGATATTTATGAATTATTCCGTAACAAATATATAATATAGGGATTTCGGCACCCTACATCTTAGTACATCGAATGTCAAAAGAGAAGTGAATCACAAGAAATGAAAGTCTCCATTTCTTTCCAAAATCACTTGCTTCTTTCAGAAAATTAACGTTTTTGCTACAGATGTTTCCTTTTTATGTTTCATACAAATAGTTTTGAATTTTTCATTACATCTGTTACTTAATCATTGACATTATATATATTACTCGTGACACAGGAGTTTTTACGATTTGAAAGTTTCTGTGTAGAAAAGGAGAGACTGAAACGCCTTTTTTTATTTTACGCTTCACTGACCTCCTGAATTACCGAATAACAGCACTTCACATCTAGGATTCGGCTGAAACTGTGGATGGTTACTTGACTACATTACACGCGGATTCCTTCGTTCACACAATCTTACAAGTTAACAAAAACTGAATAGTCTCCTCAGAACATTTGAGAGTTTAATGACTCACTCAAGGAGTCTGACAACATTTTGTCCTTGGTCCGGACAGATATTTTGGTTTGATCACCAGTTTGGGTGCGTATTAGGGAAACTGGACTAAAACACCAATCTGAATCTTCAGAAATACTTATTTCCAATATGTTTAATTACATGACTTTCAGTAAGTGGTACATTTACGTAACTTGGAAAATGCCATGTAATAAGTGCTAAGTTTGTAAAAAGACAAAGAATAATTCTAATGTTTTCGATTGCAACATAACACGAATTAACTTTTGAGTAAATTTTCTTGATGTTTTGCAATAGTACCTTGAAATTTAGAGTCCATTTGCGTTAAGGTGGTGAATTTAAAGGTATTTTCTATAACGACTTTTCTTTATGTTTCATTGTGATCGTATTATAGAGTTTTGATTTCAGTTTGAAGATTAGATAAGTATGTTTTACAGAAGTGGGTTTAATAGTGAATAAGAAAATAGGAATGCAGGTAAGGTACTGCGAACAACAAAGTGAATGCTTTACTGTAGCCAAAATAGACACGAAGCTCACACTTACTACCATAGTACAAGTTTATATGCCAACTAGCTCCGGAGATTGAAGAAATGTATGATGAGATAAAAGAAATTATTCAGATAGCTAAAGAAGACGAAAATTTAATTTCTGTTAAATGCTGTACACTAGAACGCCGGTATGGCTATAAAAACCTTTTAAATGCTACTCATACTGTTTTTCAAGATGTCCTTTAAGACAGCGTAAGCTTCTCCTTTCACATCGGCGATCTCTTGACCATGTTACTTATTAATACACAATATTTTAGAAGAACATTATCGTGGTCTAAAAATGAAATTGCAACGCTATAAATAAGCTATTCGCGAATAATTCCAAAAGCTATAATCGTAGAAACATATTTCTAAACAGGATGAATGTCTGACATTTTCCTGTACGTTGGCCTTGCTGGTGCTTGCAACAACCTCGAATGCATTTGGAATTTTTTGTGATGGCAAAAAGTCTCCCTTTAATTATCCTTTCAAAGGAGACCCCATAAACTCATTCTCTGATTCCCATTCACAATCTTCGGATTGGAAATTATCTCAACAAATCCCTGCATTATTCACATTTCAGTTCTTTTATAACAAGGCACCCATGAGCGCTGCAGTTCCCTTATCTTTCGGAAATCGGTGGTAAACGACGTAAGCAGTTTTATGAGAAGCGTTATAGCATTCAGTAATAGCACAATGTTTTCTACTTTCGCTCATAATACGACAAAAAGTACAGCAAATAAGCAATTACTGCAGTGTATCTGTTTCTACGCAGGGATCTGGGAATTTGCGTTAACAATGTTCGTGCAGTGTTCTCGCGTACCGCTTCTTGCTTCCCGTATTCCTAATGACGTCACGGCGTTTCGCCAGCAGTCTGCGTAGGAAGCCAATACGGCATCGCCTGCGTAAGAATTTAGAAGCTTATTTCACTAGGGAAAAGATAGATACCGCCTACAGGAAAATTAAAGAGGCCTTTAAGGAAAAGGGAAGCAACTGTATGAATATCAAGAATTCAGATGGAATAACAGTCCTAAGCAAGGAAGGGAAATTTGGAAGGCGGAAGGAGTATATAGAGGCTCGTTACACGGGAGATGAATTTGCAGGCAATATTGTAGAAATGAAAGAAGATATAGATGAAAATGAGATAGAAGATCTGACACTGTGAGACGCATTTGACTCTGAAAGATCGAAGTCGAAACAAGGCCCCGGCAGTAGACGATATTCCATCAGAACTACTGATAGCCTTGGGAGAACCAGCCATATTAAACTCTTCGATCTGGTGTGCGAGATATATGAGACAGGCGAAATAGCCTCAGACTTCAAGAAGAATGTAAAAACTCCAAAGAAAGCTGTTGCTGACAGGTGTCAATAACTATCAGTTTAATGAGTCATAATTGCAAAATAACTCCGCCCCCAGTAGCTGAGTGGTCAGCGCGACGGAATGTCAATCCTAAGGGCCCTGGTTCGATTCCGGGTGGGTAGGAGGTTTTCTCCGGCCAGGGACTGTGTGTTGTGTTGTCCTAATCATCATCATTTCATCCCCATCGACGCGCAAGTCGCCGGAGTGGCGTCAATTGGAAAGACTTGCACCCGGCGAACTGTCTACCCGACGGGAGGTCCTAGTCACATATCATTTACATTTACGTTGCAAAATAACGACACGAATTCCTTGCAGAAGACTTGAAAAACTTGGAAGAAGCCGACCTTAGATAAGATTAGCTTGGATTCCGGAGAAATGTAGGAGCACGTGAGTCAACACTGACCCTACGACATATTTTAGAACAAAGGTTAAGGAAAGGCAAATTTACGTTTATAGCATTTGTAGACTTAGTGAAAGCTTTTGACAATGTTTACTGGAATTTTCTCTTTGATATTCTGAAGGTAGCAGGTGTGAAATACAGGGAACGAAACGCTATTTACAAATTGTAGAGAAACCAGAAGACCGTGTACTGAGTGGTGGTGGGGTCACTCACGGAAAAATTCCTTTATAGTTAGTGTTAGATCTGCACGTTTTTTAGATTGAAGCCAGCTGGCAGCTCTCTTTCTGCTTAAAGGAAGACCCCCTAACAAAGGAACCACCTTCAGGGAAGGTCAGGTATCCACGTAGAGAAGGAATTAGCATATTTCATCAAAATATAAGAGGTATTAGAGATAAAGTTAGTGAACTGCTTATAGATGTTGAGTCTGACATTATTGATATATCAGAACACCACTAAAGTAATCTGAGAGTCAGAGGAAATTTTAACAGTAAAAGGCTGTTGTACTCAAACAGATGTTACAAACTATGTAAGGGAGATAATCAAACTGCAATAGAGTGCTTTTTAAACCTCGTTAAGGAACAAGAGTGACAGCTCGTAGATGAAAAATATAATACTTGCCCTAAAACATTTCTGATGCTCTTTGAGAGTTGCTTTCCATTAGAAAGTGCTAAACAGGGTGCTAGCAGTAAAAGGCAGCCTCGGCAGCTGCCTAGTGGGCTGACGATATAATGTAGAACGAAGTGGGAATCATATCAAAATGTTAGAAGTAGTAGCAATGAAGCTTTAGTAGCCAATTACAGTATTGTAAGGTGCTTAAAATGTTACTAGGAATGCAAACAGTATGTGGTACGCAAATAGAATAGCTAATTCACAGGATGAAATTAGAACCAAATGGTCAGCTGTGAAGGAAGCGTCTGGTCAGCAGCACAAGGTCGACAGTATGAAATCACTTCGGAGCAAAAATATTTCTGTTACTGATAAGTCAGATGTATGTCCAGTATTTAATAATCGGTTTCTGAGCATTTCTGTTGAATTAAATAAAAACTTAGTTTCTACAGAGAATCACATAACTTTCTTGGAAAATTCCTTTCCGAGACTGATGTCTGAAGTACTCCTCTGTGATACTGACAAGGGGGAGACTGAGTCAATACTTAAATCACTGAAGACTAAGGACTCTCGTGGTTATGATGGAGTGCCTATCAGAATAGTAAAGTACTGTGCTGCACATGTTAGCCCTGTGCTTAGCCATATTTGTAACTTTTTCTTTAAGAATGGTCAGTTTCCTGAACGATTACAGTACTCAGTTGTAAAGCCGCTTTATAAAAAGGGAGAAACGGATAATGTATACAATTTTAGACCTATTTCTATGCCATCAGCGTTTGCTAAAGTTATTGAAAAGGCTGCATATGTAAGGATAGGTGAGCATACTAAACCACATAATTTTCTATCAAATGTGCAGTTCAGCTTTAGAAAGTGTCTAACAACTGAAAATGTTATACTCTCATTTCTCTGTGAGGTACTTGATGGATTAAACAAAAGATTTCGAAAGCTAAGCATTTTTATTTTATTTTATTAAGGCTTTTGTTTATGTTGACCACAGAATATTGATCCAAAAGTTAGACCATTACGGAATACGGGAAGTAGCTCACAATTGATTTACCTCTTACTTTATCAACAGACAGCAAAATGTCGTTATTCAGGTGTTGAGAATGGCTGTGTTGTGGGGTCTGAGTGGGGCGCAGTCAACTGGGATCAGTGTTGGGGCCACTTCTGTTCCTTATTTACATAAATGATATGCCCTCTACTATTACGGGTAATTCCTAAATATCTCTGTTTGCTGATGGCATCAGCTAGGTAGTAGAGGATGTTGTGTGCAATATTAGTTCTGTTTCAAATAGAACAGTTCAAGACATAAGTTCATGGCTTGCAGAAAATAAACTAACGCTAAATCACAGTAAGACTCATTTTTTACAGTTTCTAACACACAACTCAACAAAACACATCGTTTTAATGTCACAGAATGGGTATATGATTAGTGAAACTGAACAGTTCAAATTTCTGGGTGTTCAGATAAATAGTAAACTGTCGTGGAAATCCCACGTTCGGTTCAAATGGTTCAAATAGCTCTAAGTACTATGGGACTTAACATCTGAGGTCATCAGTCCCCTAGACGTAGAACTACTTAAACATAACTAACCTAAGGACATTACACACATCTATGCCCGAGGCACGATTCGAACCTGTGACTGTAGCGGTCGCGCGGTTCCAGACTGAAGCGCCTAGAACCGCTCGGTCACCGGGGCCGGCTCTCACGTTCGGGGTGTTGTTCAAAGACTTAAAGCTGCCATTTTTACTATTCGAACAGTATCTGAAGTAAATGATCGTTCGACACTAAATCTGCTTTGATTATTTTCATTCGCTTATGTCATGCTGTGTTATATTTTGGGGTAACTCTTCCCATTCTTAAAGGATATTTTTGGTTCAGAAACGGGCAGTTCGGGCATTAAGTGGTGTAAGTTCGTGAAGCTCTTGTCAACCCCTGTTCACTAGTCTGGATATTCTGACACAGGCCTCTCAATATACATATTCCTCACTGTCGTTTCTTATTAACAATATCAGCTTATTCCAAAGAATTAGCAGCATTCACTCAGTTAATACTACGCAGAAATCCAATCTGTATTTGGATTGCACTTCCTTAACTCTTGTGCAGAAAGGTGTACAGTATACTGTTGCATCCATTTTCAATAAGCTACCTCAAGAATTCCAAAATTCACGCGCTTTCAAATCGAAACTGAAGAGTTTCCTCGTGGGTCACTCCTATTCTGCGGAGAAGTTCCTAAAAAAATTAAGCTGATTCCTATGTTATATTGTTGACTATGTGTACTTAAACTAATGGTTTGACTTTTTTCGGATTCAAAAACATTTTATTTTATCTGTTATTACTTTTGTGTTGTAGTTCCGTGTACTGACACGTTCCATGACCTTGAAGATATGCTCCTCAATTTGGTCCTACGGAACTTGACGTGTAAATAAAAATAAGTAAAATAAGAGTCGAGCGGCACGAAGGACATGCATTGGTTGAGGAGGGGCTGAGATAGGGCTGTAGCCTATCACCGATGTTATTAAGTCCGTACATTGACAAGCACTAAATAAAATGAAAGAAAATTTCGAGTAGGAATTACAGTTCAGGGAGAAGAAATAAAAACTATGAGATTTGCCAGTGACAATGTAATTCTGTCAGAGACAGCAAAGGACTTGGAACAGCAGCTGAATGGAAAGAATAGTCTCTTGAAAGCGGTTTATAAAATGAACCTCAACAAAAGCAAAACATGATAATGGGATGTAGTCGAATTAAATCAGGTGACGCTAAGGGAATTAGCAAAACTCATCTGTGAGTTCAAATGTCTCGTTTTCAAATCTATTTTGGCAGCAAAATCTGATGATGGCAGAAGTAGGGAGGATATACACTAATCAGCCACAACATTACAATCACCTACCTAACAGCCAGTATGTCCACTTTTGGCACGGATAATAGTGGTGAAGCATCACGGCATGGAAGCAATGAGACCTCGGTAAGTCGCTGCAGGGAGATGTTACCACATCTGCACCCACAGCTCACCCAGTTGCCGTAAATGTTGGGGAGTGGGGCAATGAGCTCTGGCGCCACGGTCGATCATATCCCAGATGTGCTTGATCCGGTTCAGATCTGGCAAGTTGGGCGGCCAGCACATCAATTGGAACTCGCCACTGTTTTCCTCAAGCCACTCCGTCACACTGCTGGCCTTCTGACATGGCGCATTACCTCGGTGAAAAGTGCCGCTGCCGTCAGGAAACACGATCGTCACGAATGAGTGTACATGGTCACCAACCAGTGTGTCACACTCCTCGGCCGTCACGGTGCCTCGCACGAGCTCCGCTGGACCCACGGTTCGCACGTGAATGATCTTCAGACCATAATGGAGCCCCAACAGCATGTCTCCGTCCTGCTGTACAGGTGTCAAGGAGTTGTGCTCGTAGAAGAGGGCGAATTTTCGCCTTCCCATTGGCACGATGAAGAAGGTCCGGGATTCACGAGAGCGTGCAACACTCTGCCAGTGCGGCCATGTCCGGTGCCGATGGTCACGTATCCATTTCAGTCACAGTTGCCAATGTCGTGGTGTAAACATTGGCACGTGCGTGGGTCGTCAGTGTAGAGGCACATATTTAGGAGTGTTTGATGCACTGTGTGTTCAGACACACTTGTACTCTTCCCTGCATTAAAGATTTACGTTAATTCAGCCACAGTCGGTCGCCTGTCCTGTTTTACCACTCTGCCCAGCCTGCAACGTCCGAAATCTGTGATGAGGGGTGGCCGCCGAACGCTACAACGTCTCGACGTGGTTTCACCTCGGTTTCTCCACGTGTCGAAGACACTCGCCTCAGCACTGCTCGCGCACCCGACATGTCGTGCAGTTTCCGAAGTGCTCGTGTCGAGTCTCTGGGCCATCACAATCTGCCCTCGGTCAAACTCAAATACACTCCTGGAAATTGAAATAAGAACACCGTGAATTCATTGTCCCAGGAAGGGGAAACTTTATTGACACATTCCTGGGGTCAGATACATCACATGATCACACTGACAGAACCACAGGCACATAGACACAGGCAACAGAGCATGCACAATGTCGGCACTAGTACAGTGTATATCCACCTTTCGCAGCAATGCAGGCTGCTATTCTCCCATGGAGACGATCGTAGAGATGCTGGATGTAGTCCTGTGGAACGGCTTGCCATGCCATTTCCACCTGGCGCCTCAGTTGGACCAGCGTTCGTGCTGGACGTGCAGACCGCGTGAGACGACGCTTCATCCAGTCCCAAACATGCTCAATGGGGGACAGATCCGGAGATCTTGCTGGCCAGGGTCGTTGACTTACACCTTCTAGAGCACGTTGGGTGGCACGGGATACATGCGGACGTGCATTGTCCTGTTGGAACAGCAAGTTCCCTTGCCGGTCTAGGAATGGTAGAACGATGGGTTCGATGACGGTTTGGATGTACCGTGCACTATTCAGTGTCCCCTCGACGATCACCAGTGGTGTACGGCCAGTGTAGGAAATCGCTCCCCACACCATGATGCCGAGTGTTGGCCCTGTGTGCCTCGGTCGTATGCAGTCCTGATTGTGGCGCTCACCTGCACGGCGCCAAACACGCATACGACCATCATTGGCACCAAGGCAGAAGCGACTCTCATCGCTGAAGACGACACGTCTCCATTCGTCCCTCCATTCACGCCTGTCGCGACACCACTGGAGGCGGGCTGCACGATGTTGGGGCGTGAGCGGAAGACGGCCTAACGGTGTGCGGGACCGTAGCCCAGCTTCATGGAGACGGTTGCGAATGGTCCTCGCCGATACCCCAGGAGCAACAGTGTCCCTAATTTGCTGGGAAGTGGCGGTGCGGTCCCCTACGGCACTGCGTAGAATCCTACGGTCTTGGCGTGCATCCGTGCGTCGCTGCGGTCCGGTCCCAGGTCGACGGGCACGTGCACCTTCCGCCGACCACTGGCGACAACATCGATGTACTGTGGAGACCTCACGCCCCACGTGTTGAGCAATTCGGCGGTACGTCCACCCGGCCTCCCGCATGCCCTCTATACGCCCTCGCTGAAAGTCCGTCAACTGCACATACGGTTCACGTCCACGCTGTCGCGGCATGCTACCAGTGTTAAAGACTGCGATGGAGCTCCGTATGCCACGGCAAACTGGCTGACACTGACGGCGGCGGTGCACAAATGCTGCGCAGCTAGCGCCATTCGACGGCCAACACCGCGGTTCCTGGTGTGTCCGCTGTGCCGTGCGTGTGATCATTGCTTGTACAGCCCTCTCGCAGTGTCCGGAGCAAGTATGGTGGGTCTGACACACCGGTGTCAATGTGTTCTTTTTTCCATTTCCAGGAGTGTAGGTCGCGGGCCTTCCCCGCTCTACACACGGCCAGGATGCTTACTGATAGTACATGCACCGCGCGTGTGTCTTACTAGCAGTCATTCCTTGCCAAGTGATGTTGCTATTGCCTGGGCGGGTTTATACCGATGCTAGGCCGGTGGTCATAATGTTATGACTGATCAATGTAAAATGGACATTGGCAATGTCAAGGAAAGCATACCTGAAGAGAAATTTGTCAACATCCGGTATAGGTTTGAGTGTTAGGAAGTCTTGTTTTGAAGGTATTTGTCTGGAGTGTAGCCATGTATGGAAGCGAATCATGGACGATAAACAGTTTGTACAAAAAGAGAATAGAAGCTTTTGAAATGTGATGTTACAGAAGAACGTCGAAGATTAAATGGGTAGATCACGTAACTAATTAAGAGGTGCCAAATAGAAATGCGCAGACAAGAAATTAGAGGCACAACTTGACCAAAAGCGTACATTCTGAGACGCTAAGGGATCGCCAGTATAGTACTGCAGGAAAGTGTGGGATGTAAGTAAGCAGATTCAGGTGGTGGTGGTGGTTAGTGTTTAACGTCCCGTCGACAACGAGGTCATTAGAGACGGAGCGCAAGCTCGGGTTAGGGAAGGATTGGGAAGGAAATCGGCCGTGCCCTTTCAAAGGAACCATCCCGGCATTTGCCTGAAGCGATTTAGGGAAATCACGGAAAACCTAAATCAGGATGACCGGAGACGGGATTGAACCGTCGTCCTCCCGAATGCGAGTCCAGTGTGCTAACCACTGCGCCACCTCGCTCGGTAAGCAGATTCAGAACGACATAGGTTGCAGTTGTTATTAGGAAACGAAGGGGCTTGCACACGATAGTGTAGCATGTAGGGCTGCATCAAACCATTCTTCGGACTGAAGACCACAACAACAGCAATGTTTTACAAAACAAGATGTTGTCGTATTTCTATGTCGTAAGACTGAAAACGTTATCATGCGATGGATGGCGGGTGTGCATGGAACTCTGTGACACGAGAGAGGCGGGAATCGCGGCGTTTAGGCGATCGCTGTTGCTGCTACGCCGCCTCCGTTGCGGGGTCGCCATCCGCTGCACTCATCACCGCAGATCTGGTCTTCATTGTTTAGAACAGTCACTCATCCGGGTTGGTATGCAGCTCACTTGTAGGCCTTGGTCGAGCATCCGTACATTTCAGTTTAGAATGTGTAGTACTAAAGGACTCACTGCCCTCCGCTTATTTCAACACCCCAATGATTTCAACAACCCTTAAGTGAAAATACTTTATTTCGTACTGCCTCACAAGCGCTGAAAGTGATATATGGATTAATTAAAAATTACCCGCGAGCTGTGGCTGTTGGTGGGCGAGACATACGTCTGCTGGTTGCGATGTCTCCAGGCTACCTGAGGCATTCGCTCTCAATGGTTGTCTTGCAGCATCTGAGGGGAGAAAAGACCTGGAAAGTCCTGTTCCTCACACACGATGTTACAATATTTCCTGCCTGGGAGCGGATTATACTGGGCAGACTCACTCTCCAGTTTGGAAAATGCGGCTAGATGGCACTCAGAGTGGCAAGTGAACTATGGAACACACCATATTTCCACACTAAATTGAGTCTTGTCATTTTACAAGATAAACCTAAATTTAACAAATAACAAAGTGGAAACGTAAATTCCAAACAAGAAAAACAAGAAAAATTTAACTAGAGACAGTATCGAGGCATATAAAAATGAAATAATCTGAGAATTAGAATACACATATCAACAAAATATTACTATCACACTTCATATGAAACATGAAGGGTACTAAAGTGTAACACATATACAAAAAGCAATTAATATTAATGTCATATCGCATAAGAGACATTAAAGGTGCTAACATGTAAGACGTAAAAGCAACATAAGTATTACTGTCACAAAACACATGAAACTTAGGAAATCAATATTGGCAACAGATTTTGCTAGACGCCTCTTGATCTGCCCAATAGCAGTTTTCGCCATAACTACACTGACACGCTTTTCAGGTTCAGGGAACAGCTGCTTGACGACACCCAGTCTCCATACCAAGGAAGGCAAGTTATCCCCCCCTTGACCAGCACACGATTGCCGATCTGGGGCTCCTGGGCTCGTGTCGATCTACTGTGTTGCTGCAGCTGATGCAGGTACTCAGTCGACCACCTCTGATGCAGCTGCTGTACAGGTTGCCACCTGTGCAACCTGTTGACAGAAATCTCGAGGATAGGGGGTCCAGGAGGGGCACAAAGTGACTGTCCGATCAGGAAACGACCAAGAATGAGAGCAGACAGAGCATTTATGTCACGAGAGGGAGCCCACAACGGCAATGAATTTAGGCGTGCTTCTACCTGTCAGTTCTTCAAATAGTACTGTATTGTCAATGACACGCTTGAGATGTGACTATATGTTTGACTCCTGCTTCCCACAATCGACCGAAGTGGGGGGCACGAGGTGGAGTAAAATATTAAATAATACTGTCTCAGGCCGAAAAGTTCACTATACTTTCAACTGTAGCCTTGTCACAGAAAATGTACCTACAAATATGGTACCATTACCACTATATATGTGAGAAGGTTTTCTTCTTCTCGCAATGAATCACGTGAGAGTAGCTACACGTGATCTGGTTACTAAGTCGGTGACTAACTGTAGGTGGATGGCTTTGGTTCCTATGTAAATAAATAAAGCAATAAAGGCTCTGGTAGTAATGTTACTCTGTCTTACACCATCCTTCACTGTAACAGGACCTGCCGGCCGGTGTGGCCGAGTGATTCTAGGCGCTTCAGTCTGGAACCGCGTGACCGCTACAGTCGCAGGTTCGAATCCTGCCTCGGACATGGATGTGTGTGATGTCCTTAGGTTAGTTAGTTTTAGCAGTTCTAAGTTCTGGGGGACTGATGACCTCAGACGCTAAGACCCATAGTGCTCAGAGCCATTTGAACCATTTGTAACAGGGCTGGGATGGACGAGACTGGTTTACTCTACATGCTGGTAGGTGGCCCATAAGTTGAACTGCAGCCTGGGACTGCAAGTATTTCAAACATTTCCCGATGACTCCTTTGACTTTGTTGCACCCATTGGGAATTCAAAACCTCCTACACAACACAGAAAGCGAAAACTATGACACAGCATACAACAAATGTTCATATACAAACACCATGAGAATTTATCATGCCTAGTTGGTGCGATGTCGCTCATCATATGGTGCGTTGGCACTCATCAGCCTCCCTCCCACTCGTAAAATAGCTTCTGGGTCAATTGGTGCATGCAAATCTCTTAATTCGCTAGTATGAGGAATAGAAGAACTGGCCTTCAACAATGCGATCTCTCTGCCATAATCATCATGTTGAACTATCATAAAGACTCTTTTGATAGCGTTTTGGCATTCCTGTGGGGTGAGTGGCCCAGTTATCCTCTCTGTTTGTTGCAGCCTTATATTGTTAACAAACCTCAGCGTACAAGCAAAACCCCTGTAGGTTTTCTTGAAAGAGGAATATTTACACGGCAGTTCAGCATCAAGCTTAGTAACGGACACCAAAGATACCTACACACACCTTTCTGGCGCATCTTCTACCACCTGTGAAGGACAACTGCTGTAGTCCAGGTCATAGCTGAATAGTCATTATGGGTAGAGCACCACTGCAAAAGTGAGCCCATATTTATTTATTTATGTATTTATTGTTCCGTGGGACCAAATGAAGGAGAAGTCTCCATGGTCATGGAACGAGTCAATACATGAAATTATAACACGATATTAGAAACAGATAAAATGAAATATAAAAAAAAACATATTCAGGTGACAAGTCGTAAGTTTAAATAAAGAAAATCAACAATGTAACACTGGAATTTGCTTAATTTTTTAGCTCTTCCAGGAGCTCCTCGACAGAATAGAAGGAGTGAGCCATGAGGAAACTCTTCAGTTTAGACTTAAAAGAGTTTGGGCTACTGCTAAGATTTTTGAGTTCTTGTGGTAGCTTATTGAAAATGGGTGCAGCAGAATACTGCACTCCTTTCTGCACAAGAGTCAAGGAAGTGCATTCCACATGCAGATTGGATTTCTGCCTAGTATTAACTGAGTGAAAGCTGCTAACTCTTGAGAATAGGCTAATATTGCTAACAACAAACGACATTAAAGAAAATATATACTGTGAGGGCAATGTCAGAATTCTCAGACTATTGAATAGGGGTCGACAAGAGGTTCTCGAACTTACACCACATATAGCTCGAACTGCCCGTTTTTGAGCCAAAATACCCTTTTTGAATCAGAAAAATTACCCCAAAAAATAATACCATACGACATAAGCATATGAAAATATGCGAAGTAGACTACTTTTCATGTTGAAGTGTCACTTATTTCAGATACTGTTCTAATGGTAAATAAAGCAGCATTTAGTTTCTGAACAAGATCCTGGACATGGGCTTTCCACAACAGCAAACTATCTATCCGAACGCCTAGGAACTTGAACTGTTCCGTCTCGCTTATAATATGCCCATTCTGTCTGATCAAAATATCGGTTCTTGTTGAATTGTGAGTTAGAAACTGTAAAAACTTAGTCTTACTGTGATTTAGCATCAAATTATTTTCCACAGGCCAGGAACTTATTTCAAGAACTACATTATTTGATACTGTTTCAATATTACACACAAGATCCTTCACTACCAAGCTGATGTCATCAGCAAACAGAAATATTTTTGAATCACCTGTAATACTAGAAAGCATATCATTTATATAAATAAGAAACAGCAGTGGCCCCAGCACCGACCCTTGGGGAACGCCCCACTTAACAGTGCCCCATTGGGACTGAACATCACTACCACTCTCAATATTGCGGAGAATTACCTTCTGCTTTCTGTTCTTAAAGTAAGAGGCGAACCAATTGTAAGCTACTCCCCTTACTCCATAATGGTCCAACTTCTGCAGTAATATTTTGTGGTCAACAGAGTCAAAAGCCTTCGTTAAATGAAAGAAAACACCTAGCGTTTGCAACCTTTTATTTAATCCGTCCAAAACCTCATAGAGAAAAGAGAATATAGCATTTTCAGTTGTTAAACCATTTCTGAAACCAAACTGAACATTTGACAGCAAATTACGTGAATTTAGATGCTCCAGTAACCTTGTATATACAACCTTCTCGATAACTTTAGCAAATACCGAAGGCATAGAAATAGGTTTATAATTGTCAATATTATCCCTGTCTCCCTATTTATAAAGTGGCTTCACTAACGAGTACTTTAATCGGTCAGGAAACCGACCACTCCTAAGGAAAAAGTTACAGACATGGCTAAGTACTGGGCTAACATACATAGAACAATACTTCAGTATTCTGCTAGATACCCCGTCATATCCATGAGAGTTCTTGGTCTTTAGTGATTTAATTATTAACTCAATCTCCCTCTTGTCAGTATCATGGAGGAGCATTTCAGGTAACAGTCTCGGAACACTTTTTTCTAAGAGCGCTATATGATTCCCTGTTGGGACTAGGTTTCTATTTAGTTCACCTGCTATGTTCAGAAAGTGATTATTAAATACTGTACATATATGCGACTTATCAGTAACACGGACATTCCCACTACGCACTGATTCTATATGCTCGACCTGCCTCTGCAGACCAGCCACTTCCTTTACGACTGACCATATGGTTTTAATTTTATCCTGAGACTTAGCTATTCTATCTGCATACCACATACTTTTTGCCTTCCTAATAACATTTTTAAGCACCTTACAATACTGTTTGTAATGGGCTGCTGCATTTAGATTCTGACTGTTTCTAACGTTTTGATATAATTGCCACTGTGTTCTACAAGATATTCTTATCCCTCTAGTCAGCCACCCAGGCTGCCTGTTTGTGCTAGTACCCTGTTTTGAACGTTCTAACGGAACGAAACTTTCAAAGAGCACGAGATAAGTCTTGAGAAAAGCATTATATTTATCGTCTACTGTATCAGCGCTATAAACATCTTGCCACTCTTGTTCCTTGATAAGGTTTACAAAGGACTCTACAGCAACTGGATCAGCTTTCCTAAACAGCTGATGACTATATTTAACACGTGTTGCAGCACAAAAATCTTTTAGAGTTAAAATTTGTGCATCATGGTCTGAAAGGCCATTCATCTTTTTGCTAACAGAATGCCCTTCTAGTAATGAGGAATGAACAAAAATGTTGTCTATGGTTGTTCTACTGTTCCCTTGCACTCTCGTTGGAAAGAATACGGTTTGCATAAGATTATATGAATTAAGGAGGTCTACCAGCATCCTCTTCCTTGCACAATCACTTATACAATTAATATTGAAGTCAGCACATATAACTAACTTTTTGTATTTCCTATAAGTGAACCAAGAACCTCCTCTAGCTTTAGCAAAAATGTTGTGAAATCGGAGTCTGGAGATCTATAAATAACAACAGTTAGAAGTTTAGCTCCATTAAATTTAACCACACCTGCACAACATTCAAATACCTTTTCAGTGCAGTACTTTGAAACATCATTTGACTCAAATGGGATGCCGTTTTTCACATACAAGGCTACTCCCCCACACCGCAAAGGGCTCCTCGAAAAGCTGCCAGCCAACCTGTATCCTGGTAAAGGAAGCCTCTGAATTATCTCCTTATTTAAGAAGTGTTCAGATATACCAATAATTTCAGAGTCAACATCTATAAGCAATTCACTAACTTTATCTCTAATACCTTGTATATTTTGATGAAATATACTAATACCCTCATTACTCGGATACCTAAGCTTTGTCAAAAGTGGTTTCTTTGTTAGAGAGACTTCCCTTAAGCAGGAATACCTATCAGCTGACTTCAGTCTAAAAAAGGTGCAGCTCTAACACCCACTACTGCAGGAATTTTCCCATGAGTGATCCCACCAACCCCACCTATGCTGTCACCTACAAGCTTTGCTAACCTCCCCTTCCCATACCTGTTGAGATGCAGGCCATGTCTAGTGAAACCCGTCCTGCTGATAGACTCCACCGACACCACTGAAATGTGACTCATGCCTTCTGTCATCAGCGCACCTCCAAGTCTCACGTTATTACGCCTGACGGCTGTATTAAGATGAGGCCGATCGTGATGCTGAAACAGTTCCACAAAATGCACATTCGTGTTGCCAGTCTGAGTGGCTATCTTTTCCAGTTCACCATCTGTGTCCTACTCCCCATCCCTATCAATACTATTACCAGCCCCACCCACTATCACTACCTGATCCTCTTTAGTAAAATCCCTACATAACCCCCCTATGTTAACAGTCACCTGAGCCAATCCTGCATTAGGCTTCACAATGCTGGTGACCTGGTACTCACTCCCCAGCACTTCCTTCAACTGCTGGCCTACACCTCTGCCATGAGAACTACCTAACAGCAGAACCTTCTTCTTCGACTTTGCAACTGTTCTAGCCACCGTAACTACTGAGGTCTGCTGCATACTTCCTACATCTACAGCTACTAGAGATTCCTCTCCACTAGACTCTGACAGTTGGTCATATTTAATGTAAACACCAATAGTAAAACTATCTGAAAATCTTCTTCTCCTAGCAGATCTCTTGCCAACAGCCAGCTCCCATTCTCCAACCCCCTTCTCCCTCCTCATCCTATCTAGCTCCTCCTGTGCGTTTTTCAACTGCACCTGAAGGGCACAGATCTTACGCTCCTGCTCCTCTATCAACTTACTCTTGCTACATAACCTGCAGTTCCAGGAGAGGATCTCACCAGAATGCCCACTGGCTTCCCCACTGCATTCCCCCCAGTGAAAATACTTCGAACATGTCTCACACCGCAATCCACTACTCATGAACCTACGGCAAAGCCCACACTTCTCACTCATGGTAAAATTTACTTTTTCTAAGTTCCGCTACTACAATAAGATGATGTTAAAAACCTGACTACAATAATCACAAACTTACTCTACAAGGGAAGTAACTACTATTATTAACAGTATTAATAAACAACAAATGTGAATATAACAAAAGACTAATACAGAAAGAGAATCAAACGTCTAATGACACAGTAAGGAAACTGAAAACAGTTCCTAAAAGGTTCTTCTGAAATTATTTCACCAGAAAACACAAAAAACACCGGTTGAAGACTACTAAAGTTCCTAAATAAACCACTATACACAAACAATTAAATATTATCACAAAAACCGTTAAAATATGTATCTGAAACCTAAAAATATATAAAAAACTTAGAGAGCGATCCCACACGCAGTCACTCGCTTATGACGTCACACCAAAATCTGGTGCAACGTGATAAGCAATCAGCGGGATTGTCTTCTGATTTGACGTGTCTCCAATTGGAAACCACTCAGTTCCTGAATTTCAGAGACTCTGTTGACAACAAAGGTCTTCCAGTGACTAAGAATACGTTGCAGCCAGCTAAGAACTATTGCGGAGTCCGTCCAAATATGGATATCACTACCGTTTACAATGTCTAAGGCACTGGCCAACTTATAAATGAGTCTAGCAAGAAGAAGATCAACTCCAGTCACGTAAGAGATTGTTGTTTGACAGGGGCTGAACGAGATTCGGCCACAGCCGAATTGTTGGGAAGAACACATCTGATGTATACACAGGCACCATATGCCAACTGTGAAGCATCACAGAAACCTGGAATTTCGAATTTAACGTATTGAGGACAGGGAATGACCTGCCTCTTAATCAAAATTTCATTTCCGGAAGGCAGTCGCATGTAAAGGACATTCCATTCATGAGTTAGGTTGGATAGAAGAGCTTCATCCAAACCAAGACTTAGTTGCCACAAGCGCTGAAAGAACGGCTTCATCTTGTGACTAATGGGCCCAAAAAGCCTAGTGAATAAAAAATGGAAGCCATTGTAGACAGCCAGTCTTTGAGCACCGATGATTCTTCAGCTGCATGTGGCACTGACATGGATCAGAATGGGGTACCATAAGATTCCCAATTTTGTATGGCTTCTTCGCCAAGGATATTACAATATGAAGACGTTTCTGTGTGCTCCACTGGAATTTGTTCCACAACCTTGTGGCTATTGGAGCTCCAGTTCCTCATTGGAAACCATCCAGAAGCAGATAGCTGAGTCAGCTGGGTTGGAAGTTCCTGAGTTTCAACTTCCATAGCTGCCTCGCCTAGGGAGTCGTCCACATACAAACTAGACAACAAAGTTTAGGCTGCCACTGGCAACCTGTCTTGGTTTTCCAAGCCATCTGTTGGAGAGATCTAGTCGCAATAAAGGCAGCAGGAGCGGTTCCGTAAGTGG
Organism: Schistocerca nitens; assembly: GCF_023898315.1. Taxonomy (NCBI): domain Eukaryota; kingdom Metazoa; phylum Arthropoda; class Insecta; order Orthoptera; family Acrididae; genus Schistocerca; species Schistocerca nitens. The sequence goes on along the minus strand of NC_064623.1, from coordinate 13,371,843 downwards.
CTGTGGAAAACCTGTGTTCTTGTATCAGCTCAGACGGTGATTCTCACCACAGGATTCTCTAAAAGTTACTACCATCAGGATGGAGAGACACTTGGTGATACATTTTTGCTATGTCAGCTGACATAGCCTCTTTAAAGGAGAGTGTTGTGACTTGGCAAGACAGCCAAGTCACTATGCGAGGATGACGAAAGGCACGCGTTAAAGCTCACGCAGACTGGCGTGAGGTCTGGAACAGTTACGGGAATGTATAGTAGCAAATAAAGTGCGTAGTTGATGTAATACTTAACTTTAATCCATAATTGGAGAACATCGCTCTTGTTGATACATGATTTATAATCTCAATATAAACTGGTAATGGCGCCTTGCTAGGTCGTAGCAAATGACGTAGCTGAAGGCTATGCTAACTATCGTCTCGGCAAATGAGAGCGTATTTGTCAGTGCAGCTTCGCTAGCAAAGTCGGCTGTACAACTGGGGCGAGTGCTAGGAAGTGTGTCTAGACCTGCCGTGTGGCGGCGCTCGGTCTGCAATCACTGACAGTGGCGACACACGGGTCCGACGTATACTAGCGGACCGCGGCCAATTTGAATGCTACCACCTAGCAAGTGTGGTGTCTGGCGGTGACACCACAGAGAGAAATTTTATAAGAATGGAAAATAAATCTTGTTGGATAATGGGACCAACCATCAAGATATCAATGAGAGATCTCTATTAAAACTGGGAGCAGAGCCATCAAATACTAGCATCGATTTGGTAATGGCGCTGTATTTCTTGAAAACAACATGGTGTGGAAGGTAAAACCATGGACCAGGAATATCCTGAGAATTAGAGACCTCCATGTGTCCTAGTCAATATAGTCGAGCATGAAAGCAGCATATTCCACATTTAGATTCGGTTGCCTTTTATATCTCCTCTCAGGAAGCTCCAGTCATCGAGAGACCTGTGGCCGTGATTCGCCTAAGAGTTTACAGTGATGTTTCACTGGCAGCCGTACCACAAACATCCAATTTTCATCTCGAACTGTGTGTCGCTGGAAAAGAGCCTCCCACATTTCTTCCTGCTTACTCATGATTTTGGTAGACAGTTCCTCTAGCTCAAAAAACCTTTGCAGTTTGGCTCCTAAATTCTCACTTCTAACAAAGCACGATATCGCTGCAGAAAGAGGCATGTTGCATGAAGCTGAAGACATCCTACCAGACAAAGTCCAGCAGTATTTACTTTCAATCAATGATGGATGATTTGTCTTCTCCGGCCTTACCCTGCATACAAAATCTAGGAAAACTTCAGCACTAAGAATTAAGTCTGCTGTAGCAGGTTTGTTGAACTCAGGATCAGGTAGTGGTCCATATAGCTTGCCAGTAAGTCACTGCTGACTTTGTCCACAATAGCACAAGTAGCTCTAATATGAAAATCGCTAATCCTGGGCGACAGTTCAACGTTACAGGTAAAACACACGGAGGCTGGAAAGGCATTGTTTACTCCACTTACAGAAAACGACTGTTTATGTAGTTTCAGTTTTAATTCATCTGCCATGCCCTTAGATATAAAGGACAGCTGGCTCACAGTATCTAGCAGCACCCTAGTGGGCTGCTGCTTACCCATGCTGTTTGTAATGTTGGCAACAGCGGTTGCCAACTAAGCATTACAATTTATGTTAGTTCTGATGGACCAAGGAGTGGCTTCCGTATACACCATTCTGTCTGTTCTATGAATTAGCTGACTTTTGGGGAGGATGTTGTGCCTTCCTATGCAGCTCTTACGAGGAAAAATCTTGCACTTACTAGAGAAGTGACTAGAGCTAATTAACAAAAAACAAATCTTATTTCTTGTTACAAATGCTCAACGCTCGTCGATATTTCGCGCTTGAAACCCTTTGCATTTGCTGATAGCACGAGGTTCATAACGAAACTGACTTACCCTATCTGCATCGGCACAGGCCAGATGTGCCTTCCACACGTGCCTCGTTTGATTTGAGTTACCGACAGTTCCTTGCAGATCTTTGAGATGATGTCCCTGAATCTGATCAACTCAAGAACCTGACACTTTGTTTCCAAAAAAATTATCAGTGATTAGATGTGGTAAAAGTGGACACAGAAATCTTTGTTTCCCACTCATGACGATCTGTACGTCACAAACTGGTCAGAATTGCTTCCAAAAGAATAACTTCGTGTAGTGGGACATGAGATTTAAGAGCCTCTAAAGCTTTCAAATGGCTACTCAATGGTTAATTAATTGCTTATAATCGGTTTCTGTACCATCGTCGACTTCGGGTAAGGCGAACAAAGCATTTTCGTGTCTGGCTGCAATTATGTTTGAATAACTAGTCATTTGTACACACTGTAGCTGTTCGTTGCAGCCGGTGTGGCCGAGCAGTTCTAGGCGCTTCAGTCTGGAACAGCGCTACCGCTACGGTCGCAGGTTCGAATCCTGCCTCGGGCATGGATGTGTGTGACGTCCTTAGGTTAGTTAGGTTTAAGTAGTTCTAAGTTCTAGGAGACTGATGATCCGAGATGTTAAGTCCCATAGTGCTCAGAGACATTTTTTTGTTCGTTGCACATTTTTTACATTGTTTTCACATCTTCGGAAATGCCATTTTTGGCTATGTTATGATGATCTGAAAATAGGTCGCGGCCCGAAACTAGTCGTCGAGTGAATAAAAAAAGCAATTTTGCACTGGTGTTTTCGTTTTACTGTTTAACGGAAGTAGCTGACCCACAGCTATTTCAGCATGCTTCAAGTTTGTAAATTTTTTCTGTGTTTAGCTTGTTTAATTAGGTGCACCTTAAAATTGGACTCCTTTTCCACTATGTCTGCCAAGTCTGGCAAACTTTCCCGTAATCTAGTCAAAGCATCAGCTTTAATTTTATCCTTGTCACTTATGTGTAATGCTTCGAAGTTGTGTTCCTCCACTGATAATGATCATTTGACTAAATGTGGCTCTAACAACTTACAACCCAGTAGAAATTGTAAAACTTTCCGATCACAGTATACCTTTACGTGTTTTCCATGTATGTAATAATGAAATTTTTCCAAAGCCCAGACCATGTCCAGACGGTTGCTGAATATGACCTTTCACACTATGTTAACATTCTGCAGGCAAAACCCATTGTATGTACCTCAGATGTTCCATTTTCTTATACAGTTTGCAGTAATCATGACCCAAGACCTGAACATGAAGCATGTGTAGCAATGCAAGAGTCTGCTCATGTCTAGATGGTGTAATACACTCCTGGAAATGGAAAAAAGAACACATTGACACCGGTGTGTCAGACCCACCATACTTGCTCCGGACACTGCGAGAGGGCTGTACAAGCAATGATCACACGCACGGCACAGCGGACACACCAGGAACCGCGGTGTTGGCCGTCGAATGGCGCTAGCTGCGCAGCATTTGTGCACCGCCGCCGTCAGTGTCAGCCAGTTTGCCGTGGCATACGGAGCTCCATCGCAGTCTTTAACACTGGTAGCATGCCGCGACAGCGTGGACGTGAACCGTATGTGCAGTTGACGGACTTTGAGCGAGGGCGTATAGTGGGCATGCGGGAGGCCGGGTGGACGTACCGCCGAATTGCTCAACACGTGGGGCGTGAGGTCTCCACAGTACATCGATGTTGTCGCCAGTGGTCGGCGGAAGGTGCACGTGCCCGTCGACCTGGGACCGGACCGCAGCGACGCACGGATGCACGCCAAGACCGTAGGATCCTACGCAGTGCCGTAGGGGACCGCACCGCCACTTCCCAGCAAATTAGGGACACTGTTGCTCCTGGGGTATCGGCGAGGACCATTCGCAACAGTCTCCATGAAGCTGGGCTACGGTCCCGCACACCGTTAGGCCGTCTTCCGCTCACGCCCCAACATCGTGCAGCCCGCCTCCAGTGGTGTCGCGACAGGCGTGAATGGAGGGACGAATGGAGGCGTGTCGTCTTCAGCAATGAGAGTCGCTTCTGCCTCGGTGCCAATGATGGTCGTATGAGTGTTTGGCGCCGTGCAGGTGAGCGCCACAATCAGAACTGCATACGACCGAGGCACACAGGGCCAACACCCGGCATCATGGTGTGGGGAGCGATCTCCTACACCGGCCGTACACCACTGGTGATCGTCGAGGGGACACTGAATAGTGCACGGAACATCCTAACCGTCATCGAACCCATCGTTCTACCATTCCTAGACCGGCAAGGGAACTTGCTGTTCCAACAAGACAATGCACGTCCGCATGTATCCCGTGCCACCCAACGTGCTCTAGAAGGTGTAAGTCAACTACCCTGGCCAGCACGATCTCCGGATCTGTCCCCCATTGAGCATGTTTGGGACTGGATGAAGCGTCGTCTCACGCGGTCTGCACGTCCAGCACGAGCGCTGGTCCAACTGAGGCGCCAGGTGGAAATGGCATGGCAAGCCGTTCCACAGGACTACATCCAGCATCTCTACGATCGTCTCCATGGGAGAATAGCAGCCTGCATTGCTGCGAAAGGTGGATATACACTGTACTAGTGCCGACATTGTGCATGCTCTGTTGCCTGTGTCTATGTGCCTGTGGTTCTGTCAGTGGGATCATGTGATGTATCTGACCCCAGGAATGTGTCAATAAAGTTTCCCCTTCCTGGGACAATGAATTCACGGTGTTCTTATTTCAATTTCCAGGAGTGTATTTTTGAATGGACTAAGGCATGTTTACTTTTATTAACTGCTGCTTGACACTCCTATGTCCAATATCATGGCATATTCTTTCTTAAAACTTTAGTAAATTACCATTGTTTAGCAGTCTTCTAAAGCATTAGGTGAGGCCAAGAAAAGCTTTTAGTTGTTTCTGTGTTCCTGATGACGGAAAACTCTTAATGGCTTTTTTTCTTACTTGTATCCAGTACATTGTCGTCCGGTGGTATGATACGGTCTAGAAATTTTAGCTGGCCTCTTCTGAACTCAGATTTCTCTAGTTCAACTGGGACTCCAGAGTGTACACATCGATGTAGTATCTTTTCTATTTACTCCAACTGATTTTAGCTGGCCTCTTCTGAACTCAGATTTCTCTAGTTCAACTGGGACTCCAGAGTGTACACATCGATGTAGTATCTTTTCTATTTACTCCAACTGATTCTCATGTGTAGATGTGGCTATTAAGAATCATCCACACAGCACATCACTTTGTCGAGAAATTGTGGTCCCAGTTCTGTAATAAAATCTACGGCGCTGACATTTAGGGCAAATGGAAGTACACTGAACTGATAACTCCTGCCCCCAAGAAGGAATACTGTGTAGTTTCTGGAATTCTCTGATATGTGGATCTGTCAGTACGAAGCCCTCAAATCGATACTAGCTAAGTACCGATGCTGCTCGAGCATCTGACGTCTCATTTGTAGTGACACAATTATTTTATTAATTTCTGATATGTCGATTACAAATCCTTGCTATTAGAGTATGACTCTCATTCATCAAAACACTGGGACTGTTTATCATTGACACACAGTAATTATTTCTGTAGTATGTATACCCAGTCACTCTGGCGGTATTTGTCGTGCTGTGCTCTAGGTTTCAATAGATTAACCACGTGAAAGGTTATTAATACCGTTCCTATCATGCATAAATTCTAACTAGTTATGCAGTCGCAGTTAAGCCTTTAATGATTAGAAATGTGCAGTTCAGTGCTCCATTGCCTATATTCAATTTAAGCTGCGCCTCCCACTTCACACTTCACGATTTCACACAAATATCCCCCAAAACCTTCCGGTTCTCAATGGCGAAGTGGGTATACGATGGATCTGGCTCATCTTATCAAAAAATTTCTCACCATAATGTTTACCATGGCACTTGCGTTTAATAGGGAGGCTCCTTCCATTATTGCACTAACGGCCACCTGGACTAAATCCTGCATTTGCCCTTTTGTACATCACGTTATACCCCAGCATAACTGTGCTGCAGGTATATGTGCTGCTCACACTAGAGGACTAACTATGGTCGTATTTAGTTTGTTAGTGGAGCATGATGTTCTTTTTAACCCCCACTATCCATGCAGACTAGTTTTGTGGTGGCGACCAGTTTTGATTCTCTGTTTGAAGTTCGAGTTGTTGCTTGGATTGGGTATCTGCCCATCCTTTAAGTTTATGTTATTTACATGAGATGGTCCTGTGTGGCTCGATATGTGATTCCCACATGAGTTCTGTGTCTATTTTGCCCTTTCTGATCACCATTCACGTCTGGACTGTTGCTGTATACCAGATTGATCCAGTGATCATTACTCTTCTCTTTACAGAAATGCGGAGTTCTGCTTTGATGTTGCTATCTGCTTATATTCGCAGGTCCGCTACTGCTGTGCCATCACAGCACTTTTCTGGTGTGATTCTTGTGGCACCCACTGACTGCCACCTGCTGCCGAGAGCTTCACTTTCATTCATCGCGTGTCAAGTTCAGCGAATCAAGTGCAGGCTCAATTGCTCTAAGCTCACCACTTCCAGATGGATTAATTTTCTCTTTGTGTTGTGCGGGTAACTTCGATTTTCAAAGTACAGGGCTATTACAAATGATTGAAGCGATTTCATAAATTCACTGTAGCTCCATTCATTGACATATGGTCACGACTCACTACAGATACGTAGAAAAACTCATAAAGTTTTGTTCGGCTGAAGCCGCACTTCAGGTTTCTGCCGCCAGAGCGCTCAAGGGCGCAGTGAGACAAAATGGCGACAGGAGCCGAGAAAGCGTATGTCGTGCTTGAAATGCACTCACATCAGTCAGTCATAACAGTGCAACGACACTTCAGGACGAAGTTCAACAAAGATCCACCAACTGCTAACTCCATTTGGCGATGGTATACGCAGTTTAAAGCTTCTGGATGCCTCTGTAAGGGGAAATCAACGGGTCGGCCTGCAGTGAGCGAAGAAACGGTTGAACGCGTGCGGGCAAGTTTCACGCATAGTGATGTGAAAGATTCAGTGTTTAAACCTCCTCTACCAAGAAATGTGCCAGAACTGCGAGCTCACATCAACAATGCTTTCGAACTCATTGATGGGGACATGCTGCGCCGAGTGTGGGAGGAACTTGATTATCGGCTTGATGTCTGCCGAATCACTAAAGGGGCACATTTCGAACATTTGTGAATGCCTAAAATAACTTTTTGAGTTTTTGTATGTGTGTGCAAAGCATTGTGAAAATATCTCAAATAATAAAGTTATTGTAGAGCTGTGAAATCACTTCAATCATTTGTAATAACCCTGTATAATAACATCTTTGTGAGCCCTGGTTTCATCTGAGAATCTCGTTTTGTTTGGATTAAGTTCAAAGTATTTTCTTAAAATGCCTTGTGTTATGCTGTAGGGCTCAGTATTTACACTTATTTTCAAAGTCGCATCTGTATGGGTACCGAGCAATATTTATTTAAGAAATTTCTTCCAAATTCTGCGTTAATTTTGAAATTTTTGGCTTTTTCTGTGGCCCAAAAAGTGTCATTTCCTTGTCTGTAAGCTGTTATAAATTTCATCCTTTCTTGGTAGTTCTGTTTTTAGGTAACACATCCCTAAACCCTCTTCTGAACTCACCCAGATGTTGTGACATTTTGTCTGGAAAAAAATTCTGAGACTGCCTCGTTTCAGAATGCTCTCTTCCAACAGTATAGCAGATAATGTCAGTCCTGAAGCCACTTGACTGAATAAACTGTCTGTGTAGGAACTGTCTGGTGTATTCTCCTCTTCAAATTGTAGGTGTTCATTTAGAAATGCATCACCCGCATGTATGCTTACTGGTGATGGAACATACATGGCACCTTTCACAGCTGCTATCTCTTGCCACAGGTAGTTGACCTCAGTGTCTACTTGTTCACGCCACTGCGGTGTTTCGTGCTTTTACTCATTCTTCATCTATATAAATTGATTTTTTTACCAAGTCGTTAGAAGCACTGTGCTCATATATCACTTCTAGACTCACACTCTGTGCACCAGCATGTAATTCACTCTTGAGCGATTCATAAATTTGCAGCTCTTGCGCCCTTAACCAGGGCAAAAAAGTCATTTGCAAATTCCCTGCATTTTTCATCAAATCTCTCTTTGATCATATCCACTTGCTACACATCTAAATTTTGAAATTGATTCATAAGCTCTTGTACCGATGTTTCCATTGTGCTTTGTGCGATTGTTAGTGTGCTGTATTCAGTGATTACTCTATCACGTTCAGTATCCCCTGATACGAGTCTTTTAATGATGTAATCACAGAACGTAAGTATTGGGGCAAGGCCAGTTCTACCCCAAAGTATCGTTATCCAAAATGGCGGCGATGACGTCCTCCAACATGGCGGCCGCGACGTCATCTGATGACATCATCCAAGATGACCAATTTTGGTCGGAAGTTTGAATTTTGGGAGGAAAATAGGTCAATTGAGCTACCTCCAATAACCTACCACCCCCTCCCCTCCCCTCCCCTCCCCTCCCCTAGAAAATCGCGGGAACTTCAAATTCCATCAGGAGAATGTATCACACCACAGTTACCTCTACTACTCTAAAAAAACTGCGGGAAAGAAACGGCAGTTGGGCTACCACCACTAACCTATGTCATCCAAATGGCACCTCCTCCTATGAAATGGCGCCAAGTTTGAATTTTGGCAGTAAAGAAGGGTCACTTGGGCTATCTCTACTAACATAAGAAAATGGTGGGAAAGAAAGGGCAGTTGGGCTACCTCCACTAAATTAAGTCACCCGACTACCACCTCTTCCTAGGGATTGGCAGGGAGAGGATTCGACCCGTGCTTGACATAAGTCTTTATTATTTTGCATATACTATTTTATTTAAACAATTAGAGGCACTACCACCGCCCAGTGTGGTCGCCAAGGGGTCCGGACTCCAACTGACCTAGTACACAGGACTACCTCCAGAGGATGCTGCCATCCCTCCTGTGATGTAATCCTAGATGGTGCGGGGAAATGGCAGGAAACAGTATGGTCGCCATGGGGTCCGGACTCCAACTTACCTAGTACACAATACCACTGACAGAGGGCACTCTCATCTGTGATGTAATCCAAGATGGCCACGATCAAAGATGGCAGGAAACAGTGTGTTCGCCATGAGATCTGGGCCTAGTACACAGTACCACAACCAGAGGGTGCTCTAGTCTGTTCCATGACGTAATCCAAGATGACAGCCTGGGGTGGGGGAAATGGCAGGAAAAGGAGGAAGTGTTTCCACCACGAGATCTCGAGTCCAACTGACCTAGTACACAATGCAGCCACCAGAGGGTGCTGTCATCCCTCCTGCATATTCCGAGAAGGTGGTCAGGAGGGGGAAGGTGGTGCAGAAATGAGTCAGCCTGTGCAGGGGTGCTGGAGAGAGTCAGGAAAGTGTGTATTTATTTTGGAACAATTTATTTAGGGATGGATTTTGAAAGTTAGTATATTTATCACACTGATACAAAACACACGCTCTGACATGTTTGAGGTCACACAACACAGCCCACAGACCTGTTAACTACTCCTAAATAACAACTCCTAAATTACTGAGGTAATTTCAGTACAGACATGCAACCCCTTCTAAATAATGTAGTACACTGATGAGTAGACATGCTCAGTACTCGTAATCTGTCCAAATAAAGCATAGCACAGCCTACAGACCTGCTTGCAGAATAATGCAACAGACACCTGCAGGCACCACCGTCCACCACCCCTTTTCCACTTGTTCACACAGAAGGCTACCACACACACTTCCGGAAGTCGAGATGCACCAGCAGCTGTCAAACCACACACGTGCCAGCAACCATGAGGTGGTGACCTCCCTTTCATACTTGACACCTGAGAAATTTCTCTCAAAACACGTGATCACCTAGGCACCACTGCTGATGTGACCTCATGGGACTGCAGACCTATTTGCAGAGCACGTCGATGCTGCCACGAACTACCGCTGGACACAAGCCAGCACGACTGACGCACCACCGCAAAGTGTGCGTGCGTAGCTACAAACCATCGGAAGTCCATCTAACAAGGTTCTCAATCTTTTACTGATGTCACATGGCTATCTAAAATAAGAACCAAGTTGAACTCTCGGACACAGTATAGTGCCCCAGAAATACTTAATGTCCGCTTTCTTGATGTCTCAGCTTGTCTGCATGGAAATTATTGCCCTAACAGAACCTGTTTACAAAAATAGCGCATAATAACGTCAAATGCATTCTTCCTCACAGTCCTAATGTGGCACCCTGTCCATCACGATGTGTTACCCTTCCTGCTCTCAACAAACACAAACGTTCTCACCGCTATGTAGAGACTCCTATGTCCTAGCACAAAGAATGTTTTGTGAATGAATCAAGCATTATGACTGGCTCTTATCAAACTTAACCTCCAAATCACTGATGTCACTGGTGTGGAAGCACCGTCCACCTTTTCTTTTTTCTGCAGATGGGACTTTCAGAGGCAAAAAACTATTTTACACAGATCGCCATAGTGCATCAACAATTTAACACTGCAAAGTGCCCCTACATATCGTCAAACACAGAAAGACTCTTACTCAATTACACTGCTCTCCCACTGAGGACAGGAGCTTGAATATTAGAGCGTGAAACCGATCTCCAACCCAGCAATATATCACTGTGTATTATGTCGATGTAGTAAACATACAGCTCCTACCCTAAACCATACAAAATCTTCCCTTTCACGTCATTTGTACATATGCTGCAAAGACAGGCAGCATCGTATAACCCCTCACAGCATTAGATATTTCCCTGCGAGGTCGGCGGTCATCCACACCCAACAGTTGGCCAGAGAAACCTCAGTGGACCGAAGTCACTCTCAAAACTGTTTTACGAATGCGGGCTCGCATCTCCTTGGCATAAACGTGTTACTGTTTCTGATTTGGGCCTGCTTGCTTGTTTTCTACACCCATCTCCAGATTCTGGGATTACAAGAACACATGTATTTTCGCATTGTTCGACATAATATTATGCATTTTCGCGGTACCTCTCGATATCAATCACACAGCAGTAGCCCACTTATTGCTCATGCAACATAATTCCGAAGACATAGACTGGAAATTATTTCTCTACAAATTTTAGCACTTATCTTGTCTACAAGGACCTTTACGTGAGGACACAAAACAAATAGAACAAACTGATATGTCCATTCTCGAATACCGATGTCAGTGCTGTAAGAGTTTCCAAATCATCCATGTAATTTGCAAGGTCAACTAAGGTGATTATCATGTCTAAAGAACCAGCAAACGTGACTCCCACATGCTAGATGCACACACCATAGTCGATCTTCCCTCAAATAAATAAAGGTGTGAAATGTGCAGAAGCAGTCAATCGAACAATTTACATGGGGGGGGGGGATTACAGTCCAGCACAAACGCAACTCCATATTCAATCTTCTCAAATTTCCACTTGATCACGAAAACCGTCCAACACATACTAAGTATTAGCTATTCGGTCGTCTACAGGAAACAAGGTCATTTCATCTACATTCCTACACTCCAACAGGCCTCTCCATTCTGACAGCTCCTAACATTAACGGGAAATGTGAATCATTCCCACCACAGGCCACCCATACACAGAATCACCCTACGAAATCGGTAAATACATATTTGATCACTATACTTACAATTAAATGTTACGATTGGGGTTTTGGTTGAATGACATTTAACAATGGGCAAAGTATCGGAAATACATCCTGCTGACGCCTATGGCTTCAGAAATAGAAATAGAAATATGTGTACCATTCTTATGACTTTACACACTCTTCCCTCTGCTATCCCTTTGCACATTTTGGAACATAAACACATACATTATAAGCCTGATGCTCAAGTTGAATCTATCATGCATCCCCTACTCCTGAAACTTAATAATAAAATAAAATTTTGAAACTGCTGAATGAAACTGACATACTGAATGCTGTTGGGTAAACTGAACCTACCGTCACTTTGTGTGTCTTCATCATTTAAACACTGACCTACATAATTTGCCCAGACTAACAGAACACAGAGTTTTCCTGTTCATTAAGTACTCATAATATTCAATGGTAATGCAAGCCGACTGCTTTAAAATTAACTCAAAAGAATGATCCTGAATTAGTAGAAATCCTGACAATAACCTGCGCATTACGTAAGTCGTTTACCTCACAAAAAATCTTCATTACCCGAACTACAGCAATGCCGCAAGCAACAATACAGCCAACTAAATAAAAGATTCTAACAATTGAAGTCTCTAACTGCTAATAGCAATTGGTTAGCAAAGGAAAGATTTTGTTAAGCAAACAATGTACTCCCCTTAAGAATGTGCCACCCAGTTCAAAATGTTATCGCCAATGTTGACTGGTGGTCAATGCTAAATAGAAACAGATAAATTACAGCAGGTTTGTTAGTAATGTCGATAAAGTGCTGGCTGCATGATCTCGATCTGCAATGACTAAAATAATTAATAGTTGTTGGTAAAAAATAATATATATTGTACTTAACTGGTCATACAGGATTCTTCTTGGTTGCATACATATGATTGTAAACAGATAGTCATTGATGCCTCACTTAGGCCATCCGTTGGTAAGCGCCTTGTTAGAGGTTGCTTCCTATCAGCTGAAGGCTATGGTACTTTATTAGTTGACGTCCCAAGCAAGAGTGGACGAGAGCTCGCTAGAAACTTGATACAAGCCGCAGAGCGGCGCTGGTCGCGCCTCCCAGGTCCAACGATACTAATACGGACTGCGGTCGATGACTGCAACCCCTAACAAGTGTGGTATCGAACTTCGATGCCACATTCCTCCCCCGCTAATCTGTGAACGGCCGATGAATACGGCTTACGGCCACCGGGTGGAGGACCCTATGCTGACGTAGTCGAGGAGGCGAGGAGCCTGACTGCAGGCGAGGCACGCCCACCTGCTCCCTGCCATTCGGACAGTGGGGAGACAGGAATTGCCTCGAAACCTGCTCCAGGGTGCACGTCAACATGAGGTGTCTGCGCTTCAACAACAGTGGGAGGAGCTGAAGGGTCGACTCCATTGGGTCGGCGGCACCCGACTGGCAACGAAGACTGGAAACCGGGCAGTGCAGACTGTTCTACGGCGGTGGACGGCGTTGTAGCTGGAATTTCCCTTGCCCTATCACAGTCGAAGGCACATGGACCGTACGGTCATCCGGTCGCTGCAGTGATGCTGGCAATGCGGGCGACTCCGGCGCGAGACACGGCGTCTGCACTGGCAGCCAGAGACGAGGAGAGCACGGAAGAGGTCGATAACTACAACCCCTAAAAAGTGTGGTATCGAAAACTGAGACCACATTCCTCGCCCGCTAATCTGTGAATGGCCGTCGAATACGGCTTACGACCACCGGGTGGAGGACCGGAGTCATACGCAGTGCCAGCATCGCTGCAGCGCCCAGATGACCGTATGGACCAGGTGCCTTTCACTGTGATAGGGCACAGGGAAATTGCAGTTACAACGCCGTCCGCCATCGTAGACCAGTCTGCACTTCCTGGTTTCCGCGGGGGCAGCCCCATCGGCACCGACACTGGAAACGTAGGGCAAGCGGCAAAGACCCCACGACTAAAGAGGCGCACCTGATTCTGATGCCTGTGCATCTCACCAGTCGGACCCGATATGACAAATATAGCGCAGCCGAGATGGCGAAGAATGCACACTTTCAACCATCGGCGATTGCCGCGGAAATGAGGAAAATAGACAATATCAGCTGGCAAGAATTTGTGGGTCTGCCGTGGCAAAGAAACTCTCTGTGGAAGATGCGACAAATTCATCACAGTTCGGTGAGGACGGCCATGTAACAATTCAACCGACGAAGTACCGTCGCGGGGCTGAGATCGGTACGAAGATAAAAACAACAAAAGAGCGTCTTCGCGAGAATGAGAGTCGTGCAATGTAGACATTGCGACTTAAATGTCCGAACGAATCTTTCAGTGGCTCCATTCAACTGAGGGAAGAACGTTACTGAAGTTAAATGGTGAATACCATTAGCTTCATAAAATGTTTCGAACTCTGCAGACACAAATTTAGGTCCATTGTCGGTGACAATGACTTGTAGCAATCCTTCTATGCAAAATATAGAAGACAAACCTTTGATAGTAGCAGACGACTTCGTTGATTAAATGCGAACAATAAATGGAAAACCGCTAAAAGACTCAACTAGAATTAACGATTGTGCGTCCCAAAAAGGACCACTGAAATCGAAATGTAAGCAATTCCATGGCAAAGAGAAAAAATGTTTTCGGTGGTGCGGATTGATTTTCTGCAGACACAGAACAAGAAGAACAAATCTTGGTTATGTCAGCATCAATTCCAGACCAGGTACAGTGACGGCGAGCTGACTGTTTTGCCCGTATTACACCCCAATCATCTCGGTGAAGAAGTCATAGCACAGCTGACTGCGAAGAACTTGGAACAACAACATGAAACTGATCGTTCTCCGTGTGGAGGCAGATGTCAACATGCTGGACAAATAGTCCTTGTTGGCGAAAAAAAAAAAAAAAAAAAAAAAAAGACTGACCAACGGATCTCAAGTCCGAATTTTAAACAAAGGCCATTGCGTAGTGACATAACACGAAACAACACTTAATACTGGATCGTTAGCTGTTGTAGCGAAACGTCGAAAGTCAACAGGAAAACTTTCTACAACATCATCATTCTGCACATCAATGAACATACAAGCCTGTTCGGAAGAGTCGAACAGCGTGTCTTCAGCTATTGGCAATCGGGATAATGCGTCGGTGTTACAGTGCTGGGCAGCAGACCGATACAAGATGTCGTAATGGTACCACGACAAAAACAGTGACAAATGAATAAATTTTAGACCTGTACACGGAGGCACGGGCTTCGACGGGTGAAACAAAGATTTCAAAGGCTTATGGCCGGTGTAAACTGTAAACTTGCGACCATCGTGGAATTCTGTAACTCCAAAAATCAGAGCGAGAGCTTCCTTCTCGATCTGCGAGTAGTTACGCTGCGCAGAGGAGAGCATCTTCGATGCAAATGCGATCGGGCGATCGCGCAAACCAATGTTGTGAGAAAGAACAGCTCCGATCCCGAAATCGGGAGCATGCTTACATCTCCCCAAGTGAGTAATATGGCTTGGGTCACAAAATGTGTCTTCTCCTGGGAGTGAATATCCTTCTACCGTTGCACCAGTGGTCGTTTACTGTAACCCTCATATTGACATATTAACACACAAGTTGGGCCATTATTAAATACTAATTGATACATGCAGACTTATACACAAATGAGTAATGCGGCTGCATTGAAATTATGTAATTTTTCTTGGGAGTCGAGTATCTTTCTTCCGATGCACCATTGGTAGCTTACTTTAACTCTCTCACTCTCAAATTGACGAATTAACTGAGAAAATTCGTCGCTATTAAATACTAATGCATACATGCTGACGTGTCTCAAGTGAGCAATGGACATGTGGTCAATTTGTATCTTCTCCTGCGAGTCCGTTGCACACATTGACGAATTATCACAGAGTTAGTGTCGCTATTAAATGCTAATGGAGATATGCTGACTTTTCCTAATCTGAGTAATGTCGCTGTGGTTAAAGAATCGTTCTTTCCTTGAAGTCAAGTATCGTTCTTCCAATGCACCTCTTGTAGTTTACTGAAACCCTCACACCGTGGCATCGACGAATTATTGCGTCGCTATTAAATGCTAATGGATAAATGGTGACTTGCAATGTGAGTAATGCGGATGCAATCCAAGTATGTATCTTCTCCTGGGAGTGAAGTATCTTTCTTCCGATGCACCAGTATGAGTTTACTGTAACCCTCACGTTGACTTATTAACACAGAAGTTGCGTCTCTATTAAATACTACTGGATACATGCTGACTTGTCCCCAAGTGAGCAATGCACCAGGGGTCGAATTATGTATCTTCTCCTGGGAGGCATGTATCTATCTTCTAATGCGCTAGTTGAAGTTTACTGTAACTCTCAGATCGACGAATTGTCACAGAATTAGTGTCACTAATAAATACTAATGTAGATATGTTGACGTTTCCCAATGTGAACGATGCCACTAGGGTCAAAGTATAATTCTTCCCTGGGAGTCAAGTATGTTCCTTCCGGTGCGCCAGTGGAAGATTACTGTAACACTCGCACCCTCACATTGACGTATTAACACACAAGTTACGTCGTTATTGAATACTAATTTATACATTCCGGCTTCTCCTTAAGTGAGTAATGCAGCAGTGGTCCGAGTATATATCTTCTCCTGGGATTCATGTATCTTTCTGCCCATGCACCAGTGGTAGTTTACTGTTACACTCACACCGATGAATTAACACAGAAATTGCGTCGCTATTGACACTAATAGATACATCCAGACTTCTCCAAATGTGGGCAATTCGGCTGCGGTCAAGTATGTACATATATTCTCCTGTTAGCCAAGTATCTTTCTTCTGTAGCACAGGTGGTAGTTTACTCTAATGCCACACCCTCACAGTGAAGGTTTACTACAGAAATAGCGTTGCTATTGAATTTTCCTATGGGTACAAACTTACTTCTACCCAAGTGAGCAATGCAGCTGCAGTCAAAGTATGTTTCTTCTCCTGGGAGACAAGAATCTTTCTTCCGATGCACCAGTGGTGGTGTACTGAAACCATCACATTGACGAATTAACACTGAAATTGCGTCGCTGTTAAAAACTAATGGATACATGTTGACTTGTCCCCAAGTGAGGAATGCGAACATGGTCAAAGTATGTATCTTCTACTGGGAGTTATGTACCTTTCTTCTGATTCACCTCTTGTAGTTTATTGTAACACTCACACCCTCACATTGGACAAGGTATGTATTTTCTCCTAGGAGTTTCGTATCTTTTTTCCAATGCATGTGTGGTAGTTTGGTGTAACCCTCTCACACTCACATTGCCGAATTATCATAGATATTGTGTTGCTATTACACACAAATGGATACATGCTGGCGTTTCGCCAACTGAGTAATGGTGCTGCGGTCTAAATATGTATCTTATCCTGGGTGACAAGTATATTTGTTTCGGTGCACCAGTATGCGTATACTATAACCCTCATACCCTCACATTGACGTATTAACACAGAAGTTGTGTCGCTATTATATACTAATGTATACAGGCAGATTGACACCCAAGTGAGCTATGTGGCTGTTGTCAAAGTATGTATCGTCTCCTGGGAGTCAGGTATTTTTCTTTCGTTGCACCAGTGGCAGTTTACTGTAACACTCACACCCTCACATTGACCAATTAACACAGTTTTAGAAACGTTCAGTCATAAATAAAGTAATTGAACAAAAGTAATGTCTTGATACCAGACTTTCTTTTATACAATGTCTGGAAAAAACATTCTTTATACCAATTGCTTCATATTCTATCAATTAAATCAACCAAACAAGCAATAAACCTCCTACTTCAGGCGATAGCAAGGAAAGCTGTTCGCATCATTCTCACGAACCGCCTTTTCGCAATAAAGAACAGAGGTAATTGTTTATTTCCTATTGTACTTCGATGAAACGTGAATAATTTATAGTCATACCACTAGTGCTTGTCGTTATTTCATGTGATATGAGTCCTTCGGCAGTTTTGTTGAGCGAAGAGCTATGTTAGCGTAATGGTAATGTTGTTTGGCCACAAAGCGAGAGGTTCTAAGTTCAAACAATAATCCGTCCTAAATATTTTCTTTATTTATAAACAATATCGAAGTGTCTTACATCATGAATTTTATTCGTTTGAATGTAATTCTTTCAAATTTCTAGTGCTTTGTCTCTTCATTATAATCATACTTTGCGGTTTTTCTAATTTTGTCCTCCAATATTTCCTTTCATAGCAATTAAAAAGAGTGATAAGGCACAAATACAATATTCATGTTATCTATTTTGTTTGTATATCTTCTCTTCCGCAGTCTGTTTTACTATTCATATTAAGATATATTCTTTTGCGTCAGTATTAAAAGTATTATTTAGAGAAGAATTTCGACTCGTACGTTGCCGAGCTACTTGATTGTCTGACGCAATTCTTTGCGTCGCTGCTTTGGCAACATCATATTCAATGTTTTAGTCGACTGATCTTTGTTTTTTGTTTTAGCAATTATTTGCTGTCCGTTGTGACAACACAAATTGTTTGTGCACTGTGCCTCACTGGCAATATATTTTAGTTTCTATGTTTTATTACGTCCACAATTCAGTTTTGTGTACTTCGCCAACTTTGTTTTAATCAGAACGTTTTAGAAAAAAGCGAAATGACTCTGGTATAAATAAAAGTTTTATTACAGTCGCTAGAAATGGAATATTTCCCAATATTACATAGGACACCTGGTACTTACATTAAATATATTGTTATACAGTAAATTTTATATGAAATTTAGGTATCTTGTCCACATTTTATTCTCAACACTGTGGCAACTAAAATCGACCATATGGAAACTATACGCTGTGGACTTTTACCTCAGCAAACTCTTCAAAATTTCGTGCAATGGTTTACTCCATTTAATGCTGCAAAATAACTGCGTCGAACATCGAAACAAAATTAAGTCATTTATGGGGGGGGGGGGGGGGGGGAAGGAATTCGAGAGGAAGCCGTCTGGTAGAATTTTGCACAGAGCAAAACTCAATCATAGCTAACACTTGGTTCAAGAATCATAAAAGAAGGTTGTACACATGGAAGAATCCTGGAAATACTAGAAGGTATCAGATAGATTATATAATGGCAAGACAGAGATTTAGGAACAAGGTATTAAACTGTAAGACATTTCCACTGGCAGATGTGGACTCTGACCACAAGCTATTGGTTATGAACTGTAGATTGAAACTGAAGAAACTGCAGAAAGTGGGAATTTAAGGAGATGGGACCTGGATAAACTGATTAAACCAGAGGTTGTACAGAGTTTTAGGGAGAGCATAAGGGAACAATTGTCACAAATAGGGGAAAGAAATACAGTAGAAGAAGAATGGGTAGCTTTGAGGGATGAAGTAGTGAAGGCAGCACAGGATCAAGTAGGTAAAAAAACGAGGGCTAGTAGAAATCCTTGGATAACAGAAGAAATATTGAACTTAATTGATGAAAGGAGAAAATATAAAAATGCAGTAAATGAAGCACGCAAAAATGAATACAAACGTCTCAAAAACGAGATCGATAGGAAGTGCAAAATGGCCAAGCAGGCATGGCTAGAGGACAAATGTAAGGATGTAGAGGCTTATCTCACTAGGGGTAAGATAGATACTGCTTACAGGAAAATTAAAGATACCTTTGGAGAAAAGAGAACCACTTGTATGAATATCAAGAGCTCAGATGGAAAGCCAGTTCTAAGCAAAGAAGGGAAAGCAGAAAGGTGGAAGGAGTATATAGAGGGTCTATACAATGGCGAAGTACTTGAGGACAATATTCTGGAAATGGAAGAGAATGTAGACGAAGACAAAATGGGAGATACAATACCGCGTGAAGAGTTTGACAGAGCACTGAAAGACCTGAGTCGAAACAAGGCACCGGGAGTAGACAACATTCCATTAGAATTACTGACGGCCTTGGGAGAGCCAGTCCTGACAAAACTCTGCCACCTGGTGAGCAAGATGTATGAGACAGGCGAAATACCCTCAAACTTCAAGAAGAATGTAATAATTCCAATTCCAAAGAAAGCAGGCGTTGACAGATGTGAAAATTACCGAACAATCAGTTTCATAAGCCACAGCTGCAAAATACTAACGCGAATTCTTTACAGACGAATGGAAAAAGTAGTAGAAGCCAATCTTGGGGAAGATCAGTTTGGATTCCGTAGAAATATTGGAACACGTGAGGCAATACTAACCTTACGACTTATCTTAGAAGAAAGATTAAGGAAAGGCAAACCTACATTTCTAGTATTTGTAGACTTATAGAAAGCTTTTGACAATGTTGACTGGAATACTGTCTTTCAAATTCTAATGGAGACAAGGGTAAAATATAGGGAGCGAAAGGCTATTTACAATTTGTACAGAAACCAGATGGCAGTTATAAGAGTCGAGGGACATGAAAGGGAAGCAGCGGTTGGGAAGGGAGTGAGAGGGGGTTGTAGCCTCTCCCCGATGTTATTCTATCTGTACATTGAGCAAGCAGTAAAGGAAACAAAAGAAAAATTCGGAGCAGGTATCAAAATACATGGAGAAGGAATAAAAACTTTGACGTTCGCCGATGACATTGTATTTCTGTCTGAGATAGCAAAGGACTTGGAAGAGCAGTTGAACAGAATGGATAGTGTCTTGAAAGGAGGATATAAGATGAACATCAACAAAAGCAAAACGAGTCGAATTAAGTCGGGTGATGCTGAGTGAATTAGATTAGGAAATGAGACACTTAAAGTAGTAAAGGAGTTTTGCTATTTATGGAGTAAAATATCTGATGATGGTCGAAGTAGAGAGGATATAAAATGTAGACTGGCAATGGCAAGGAAATCGTTTCTGAAGAAGAGAAATTTGTTAACATCGAGTATAGATTTAAGTGTCAGGAAGTCGTTTCTGAAAGTATTTGTATGGAGTGTAGCCATGTATGGAAGTGAAACATGGACGATAACTAGTTTGGACAAGAGGAGAACTGAAGCTTTCGAAATGTGGTGCTACAGAAGAATGCTGAAGATAAGGTGGGTAGATCACGTAACTAATGAGGAGGTATTGAATAGGATTGGGGAGAAGAGAAGTTTGTGGCACAACTTGACTATAAGAAGGGATCGGTTGTTAGGACATGTTTTGAGGCATCAAGGGATCACAAATTTAGCATTGGAGGGCAGCGTGGAGGGTAAAAATCGTAGAGGGAGACCAAGAGATGAATACACTAAGCAGATTCAGAAGGATGTAGGCTGCAGTGCGTACTGAGAGATGAAGAAGCTTGCACAGGATAGAGTAGCATGGAGAGCTGCATCAAACCAGTCTCAGGACTGAAGACCACAACGACAACAACAATGCGACTATTTTCAGCAACTTTTGCAATCAGAATAATTGCTAATTTTGAGGGCATAGAAATTAGTAAGCTAAGATATTTTGCATACTTTCACTCTGTGATATCAAATGGAATAATATTTTGGAGCAACTCAACACTTAGGCAAAAAGTATTCACTGCTCAAAAGAAAGTGCTGTGAATAATGTTTGCGGCTCATAGTCGCACATCTTGTAGGCATATGTTTAAAAGATTAGGAATTATTACAATAGACTCACAGTACATTTACTCAGTAATGAAATTTGTTCTCAATGACATGAACCAGTTTAAAATCAACAGTGACATTCATGATTATAATACCAGAAGAAAGAAGATTTACACTGTCCTCTACTTAACCTATCTTTGACACGAAAAAGGTAAAAATATGCTGCTGTAAAACTTTTCCATAAATTACCAGATGAAATAAAATATCTGACAGACAGCAGTAATAGTTTCAAAAATCTTGTCTCTTTGACAACTCCTCCTATACCATAGATGAATTCTTGAACAGGAATAAATAAATCTATAGGTATAATATACGCTTTTTGTGCCATTTAACAGAATGGGGTAGGCAATAAAAGTTTTAAGCTTAAAAAAAAAGAAACTTGATTCATGTGTGCATTTCTTATGCACTTGATACATTCCGCATCATAACAGTTACTGTGAGATTCCTCACTGGAACTTGACATAAACATTGTGTGTGTTATTAATGTAGTTTCTTATACATATTTTAGGCATGGAAATACTGATAGTTACACTGTTTACATTTTTGATGGACATTTTAAATGTGAAAGTAACACTTTGACGCTTGACATATGCATTGTGTGTGTTTTTATCTTCTTTACTGCTAAAATTATTTATGGTCATGTTTACTTTTGTGCGTAGTGCCATTTAGGCATAAGATGAAACATCAGCTGTGTGCTTAGTATCTTATTTAAGTAAAACACATGTGTTTTGTACAGTTGTACATACATGCACAGGTGGAAATAATGTAAGTTAGACACTACATGTTATCAGAGATATTTTAGACATAAATGTTACACATCGTGTCCTTGACATAAATATTGTGTTGCTGATGGATTCTTCACATATGTCTTCGACGTGGAATTATTGTAAGTTACGCCCTTTATGTATTTTAGATGTGGAAAAAACATTGTGAGACCTGACTGACGCATACACTGCGTATGTGTGTTGCTGTCATATATTTTGACATACACTTTAGATGTGGAATGAAAATTGTAACACTTGACAACACTGTGTACATGTGTGTTTGTGTGTGTGTGTGTGTGTGTGTGTGTGTGTGTGTGTGTGCGCGCACTTACATATTTTTGATAAATAATAGGGACAATTTGACATGAATATATTTAATTTGAGGGCTCCATTACACCTTACATCAAGTGTGGTACAAAGGATTGAAATAAGCTTGTTGACAGATGGTGATTAACTTTAAAGTTAGATCACTAGCGCCAAAATGCAGACGTATTGTCAATATCTTTACAATGTTTCTGATAATTAATCGAATGCTTTTGAACATGGGACAAAATACCACTTGTTTGGATACTTTTAATCATTGCACTAAAAGCTGTTCCAATATTTTTCAGCATGACGCCATGGTACACAATTCAGATGAAATTTACATATTTTAGATGCATAATTTGGATGAAATATTATTAAGTAACACCCTTTACATATTTTCAGTAAATAATTCACATCGTTTAGGTACTTTTGAACATGGTGCTAAATTCAGATCGTTTATATACTTTTGAGCATGTAATCATAATGACTGGCAGACAAGTTGTTGTTTTCACTGCCTTAGATTTTTTTTAATTTCCCACAAGCACAATTGAGCTAGTTCTGCCATTTTGCAATTTTTTGAATTTCCCATCTCACCATTATCTGTTTTTTAATTACCTGCCATGCCGTATTGCAATTTTATTAAATTTCCCATAGTGCCAGTTAATATTTTTGAATTTCCTACTACTGCCATCTCATATTTTTTTGGCGATTTCGCTATTGGTGGTTGCTTGAACTGTTGAACAGCTTTGCCACAGCCATTCTACTATCAGTGCTTGGTTAAATGGTTAAACGATATGAAGATTGGTTATGAACTATAATGGGTGATTCACGTTAATGAATATCATGGAAGCAATGTTTTATCACACAGATTCTTTGAAGATCTTATGTTTACTCATCGTGGTTGAATTCTCCAGGCTGTAGTGTGTAACTACTTGTAAACTGTTTAGAAGTGAGCTCTCTTATACTTTGGTTGCCTTCAGATGGCTGCTGTTGCAGAGTAATTTTCTTGTTATGGTTTTAATTGATGAAGTGGGGCACTTTCCAAAGAAAAGGTTAACCAACATTTAAATTTATTGTGAAATTTATTCTGATTAGCAAGGCATTCTTCTTCAACATTACAAGGTACGTTTCTTTGGTGTTTTATCTGTATGTGACATTTTAATAACGCAGTAGCGCTGCTGCACTCGAAATCACTTTCATGTGAAGTACCTTATGTTAGAGATGATGACCACTGACGACGGTGCTGTGCACAAGTATGCATAGCATGCGATCTTTTAATGCAGCGATGATGATGTATCCACGTCTGTAACTTAGCTAACTACTGTGTTTGTTTAACACTACATCTGATGTCGTTGTAGTACGTTCATGTAGCTCTCTTACCTTAGTATGGTGTGTTGTTGTATTTTTAGATGCAGTTGAGAGTTGGCAGTGCGTGAAACTAGTCGTGGAAGTAACATCCTTCTTCGAATACTATGGGATTGCTTGATTTGAGGGAGCACCATGTTACGTGAGGACCTGTTTATATGGATATCACTGAAATGAAGTCATTGACGATGGTTATGAGGACATTGCGATTTTCCAGTTTCTAGAAGAAGAGCACCGAGCCATTAGATGAGGTATTGTGATTTGATGATGGGTGAGAGTGGGCCCACATTTGGTTAATTGGGATCAGTAAAAGGAAAGACACTGATAGCCTAATAATGATAAACAAAATACATTCCCTAATACTGGTCATGATAAGATATTTACATCATGTAACCCAGTATGAGTGGAAACATATTATTTTCCTTTCAAAATGTTAGGAGGTGCACTA
This sequence comes from Schistocerca nitens, assembly GCF_023898315.1. Classification (NCBI taxonomy): domain Eukaryota; kingdom Metazoa; phylum Arthropoda; class Insecta; order Orthoptera; family Acrididae; genus Schistocerca; species Schistocerca nitens. The sequence goes on along the minus strand of NC_064623.1, from coordinate 13,347,873 downwards.
TAAATCGATTGTTTTGAAGTCGTAAGGCACATGAATTAGTTGAGATGAAGCGAGGCTAGCGAGAATTTTAGTGATCAGTATTGTGTTTGAAGACAAGCAAAAGGCAGAAGCTGGAGCACTGATAAAATGTATAAATTACAAAGATTCCTTACATAAGTGATCACCCACTGTGAGCCACCAGTTTAAAGTACCAACATGTGGGTAGAAGACAAGTGAAGGTGTGCAATGTTTTGATGAGTGCAGTATTGTGGTAAATTGCTTGGACTAAGTTTGCTTCTTTGTTGAATATGAGCTAGTTTACTGAAATTTCGAGTGTTTAATTAATGATTTGAAATCAAAGGTGATGATAGATATTTTGCAGATCTTGATTAGTTTCCTGATACTTATCTTCACAGTGATGTCAAATTGCGTTCCTCCATTTACCAGCTATATAATAATCGGGTGTACTGAAATGATAATGCTACAATTTTGTAGGTTTATGCGTAAGTAATAATTTTTTTTAGCAGTGTAGTTTGTTTTCTATGGCTATCAAAATATAGATGATACATGTGTCACCTATGTATGGTGTTATATAAATTATTTTGTTACTAAGAACACATTTTGTTGACATACCCAGCGAATACTATGGTACTCTGATATCGCTTGACACTCTCTTATTACGACTAAGAGTCATAGACAGGTGGTGACATTTTTTTAAGTATACTATGTGCTCAATGATTGTTTTCTTCCCGACAGATCGAGGAATGACTCGTTTAATTTGTTCTATTTTACTATACCAGATACAGATTTTTCTTTACAGGCCCTGATCGTTCTAGTGGCTACAGTGAGTAACAATGGGTGTTAGAAGGGTGAACAATGATACTGAAATTGTTTTGTGTAAATAATTATGTAGTTAGCTGTGCTCCACCATTGGTTAGTTTTAATATGTTGAATCACTTCAGATTTCTCTGGGTAATGGCCTCTTGTTAGCTGTGTTGTAAGCATGTTTACAATAAGTGGCACGTAATGCTCGTTCCACGTGTAATATTTAAGCTGTTATTACCTTCCAGTTTTTATTTGGGTACAACAGGAACGAATCATTACAGTGAAACTTGTGAGACAGTTGGCACGTGCACGTTCAGTGATTGTGCCAGGCACTGTCCTACCTTCACTCGTATTTTATTTCTATTGACCATTTATTAAAATATACTAGTGTGAAGTATTGGGACAACATTATTATTACTAGAACTGAGTAATTGCTCTTAATAGTTCTGTTTCTTTGTTGCATGATATGTGGAAGAGGAGAACGAAGGGAAATGAAGAAATGTGAACGAACAAACGCACAACCAGAAGGTACGTTGACGACAACAAACTGAGAACAGTAAATAGCTGATGGACAGGTATTCCTTAGCGAAGCTTCATTCCAGGTATAAGAATGATAACAGTTAGATTGCCTGATGGCGAGTCTAGATACAAGTCCACTCCCAGGCGATCATCAAGCTGTGTTACTGGAACTTGACTTCACAGAGTAACATGTCTTCGGTGTATGGCATTATGCACAGCCTAGTCTGGATAACAAGTTGCCTCTCTAGTGACATCCCCAGCCATTTAGGAGTCAGAGATGAACCAGTTACACCCTTGTGATGAACAGCCAGGAGCTGTCAAAACAAGACATCAACTAAGAACAGAGACTCCTATGCCATTGGCACATTTGAATCCATCTAACTTCAAGTAGTTGGCTGACGGACTGTCATACGATTCGATTCATCTCCAAGTTACTACTTCAACCTACATCCTCCTGAATCTTGGTCTCCCTGCTTGCATGCTACTGACATGTCATCTCCTGTAAATCATTCAATGGTCCACCTAACGCCATTCTCCACATCCATAATTGGTGGCACCTTCTGTCAACATAATCCCTAAAGTGCCTGTGATGTGTCAGTGCGTATGATGACCCAGTGTGTGTTGAGAGTGCAAGGTAAGTATCCCGCTCGTTCTTAGAAAACCATTTTGATGCTAGGATGCTATATTTTAGATATACCACTTTAAACGGAATTATATAAAACAGTTTTTTCCATCAAGTTATCGTATCTCAAACACTGACTTAAAATTATCAACGTAGCTTCCGTTTTATTTAAAATTCCTGTTTGTCGTTCTTATCTTAAGGTTGTTCCTAGGTTATTTCAAGCACTGACTTGGAAATTAGCAGCAGATTCTTTTTCTTTATTGTATCCGACATACCTTGATTCTTTAAAAGATAAGAATGGCGCTTGCCAAGTTACTGAAATGTCGTACACAACATTAAAAAGTAAAATGTTTCACACAATTTCTTTTTAAATGAGAGAGGAAGGGACGAAGTGCGTCTGCTTTTCGAATCGAACCACTAACCAGCTCAAGCAGGTCAAGCTTTTACACTTTCCTCAACACACTACTGACTGTCTCCGCTTCCCTGTACCTCTCATTTTGCAATGATATTAATTTCTCTGGACTCAGCATTTAAAATGAAAAACATCCACAGGTACAACTTCTTCAGACATGTGTAAAATGCGCCTCTTTCAGATAAAAAGAAAAAACACTCCCCCTTCAGACCACGGGTGGCCTACCGGGACCATCCGACCGCCGTGTCATCAGCCAAGGAGGATGCGGATAGGAGGGGCGTGGGGTCAGCACACCGCTCTCCCGGTCGTTATGATGGTATTCCTGACCGAAGCCGCTGCTATTCGGTCGAGTAGCTCCTCAATTGGCATCACGAGGCTGAGTGCACCCCGAAAAATGGCAACAGCGCATGGTGGCCGGATGGTCACCCATCCAAGCGCCGTCCACGCCCAACAGCGCTTAACTTCGCTGATCTCACGGGAACCAGTGTATCCACTGCGGCAAGGCCGTTGCTCCTTTCAGATAACATCGGTAAATTAAATTAAAAAAATACTTACGTACACTAAGGTGACAAACGTCATGCGGTAGAAATATGCACATATACATTTGGCTGAAGTATCGCGTTCACGAGGTATAAAAGGACAGTGTACTGGGGAGCTATCATGTGTACTCAGGCGATTCGTATCTTTTCCGACGTGATTAGGGCGCGCGACGGTTATTAACAGACTTTGAACGCACAATGTCTTCACTTAACGACCTAGAGCAGCGGCGATTGCGTAGAGTTGTCACTGCTAACACACAACGAGGACTGCGTGACATAACCTCAGAAATAAATGTGAGATCTACGACGAATGGACCCGTTACAATAGCGTGGCGAAAAGTGTTAATGGTCTATGGCAGCAGACGGCCAACCCACGTGCCTTTGGTAAAAGCACGCTTCTCCTGGGCTTTTGGGTATATCAGTTGGATCCTAGACGACTAGAAAACTGTGGCCTGGTCAGATGAGTCCCGGTTTCAGTTGGTAAGAGCTGATGGTGGGATTACAATGTGGCGCAATTCGCACGAACCCATGGACACACGTTGTCAACAAGGCACTAGACAAGCTGGTGGTGCCCCCAAAATGGTGTGGGCTATGTTTACAAGGAATGAACTGGGTCCTCTAGTCCAACTGAACCCATCATTAACTGGAAATGGTCATGTTCGGCTACTTGGAGGCCACTTACAACCGTACTTGGACCTCATGTCCCCAAACAATGATGCACAGTGTCACTGGGCCACAACTGTTGGCGATTGGTTTGAAGAACATTCTGGACAATTCGAGAATATGATTTGGCCACCTAGATCGCCCGACACGAATCCCATTTAACATTTGTTGGACATAATTGAAAGGTCAGTGCGTGCGCAAAATGCTGCAGCGGTAATACTCTCGCAAATATGGACTGTTATAGAGACAGTTGTTGTTGTTTTGGTCTTCAGTCCAGAAAATGGTTTGATTCAGCTCTCCGAGCTACTACTATATTCTGTGCAACCATCATCCTTATGAATCTGCTTAGTGTATTCATCTCTTGGTCTCCCTCCACGCTACCGTCCAATACTAACTGGTGATCCCTTGATGCCTCAGAGCATGTCCTACCTACCGAGCCCTTCATCTAGTCAAGTTGTGCCACAAATTCCTCTCCCCAATTCCGTTCAGTACTTCGTCATTAGTTACGTGATCTACCCCTTTAATCTTCAACATTCTTCTATAGCACCACATTTGGAAAGCTTCTATTCTCTTCTTGTATAAACTATTTATCTCCATGTTTCATTTTCATGGCGGCACTCCATACAAATACTACCAGAAAAGACTTCCTCACACTTAAAACTGTACTCGATGTTAAGAAACTTCTTTTCTTCAAGAGCGCTTTCCTTGTCATTGCCAGTCTACATTTTATATTCTTTCAACGTCGACCATCATCAGCGGTTATTTTGCTTCCCAAATAGCAAAACTCATTTACTTCTTTAAGTGTCTCATTTCCTAATGTCATTCCCTCAGCATCACCTGATTTAATTCAACTACATTCCAATATCCACGATTTGCTTTTGTTGATGTTTATCTTATATCCTCCTTTCAAGACACTGTTCAGTTCAACTGCTCTTCCGGGTCCTTTGCTCTCTCCGACAGAATTACAATGTCATCGGCAGAGCTATGGCGGTATGGCTCAGTATTCCTGCGGGGACTCCAAACGACTTGTTGACTCCATGCCAGGTCGTGTGGCTGCATTATATCGAGCAAAAGGAGGCCCGATACGGTGTTACAAGGTATCCCATGGTTTTTTTCATGTCAGTGCGAGCAGGCACGCAAAGAATAATTTCGTTTCAAGTTGGATTTTCATGTCACACAACATTTATAAGAAACTGACAGAAAAGGGTAATTTCTAGACAGTCGAAGACAGAATCTCAGGTTTCTCCATATACAGTGAGAGAAATCAGATGAGCCATGACTGGGCAATCAGTTATTTACAAAGCCTCAATGTAATTTTAAACATAAGATAAAAATAGGCGTGCGTTAAAAGCTTCGCAAGTATCTGCAGAAAGGACAAAGTTCTTGTAAGTGTATACTAAGAGTAGACACTGTTGCCTTCACTTTACAGAACGGCACTTAAAGTAATTCGCGGTTAACATTAAGTTCTTGTACTATCTTCGTCTTTGACATAGTCTAATATCACAAAATTTTTCTTGTTTAATTTGTGAAGTGCACGTTAATAAGGTATATATGTGTAAATCTTTCACCTGTTCGGTAGAAGAAATAGAGACTTACATCTTATTTTCATATAGATTTAATTTTATTTATTAATTATTTAATGTCATTGCAGAAATGAAGATCATATTAGAAAATAGGGAAGCAGTTTTACATGAATCACAGTAATTTTGTCAAACCAGCTAGCTTCTACATTGATAACTTATGACAGGGTTTAGCACAACGAAGACAATCTTGGAAAAAAAAAAAACACTCGTGGAGATTACAATGTGGATTCCGCAGCCGCGGCCTGTACATTGACTCTCTTTGCCAGATTTCTCTCGGCAGATGAACACAATTCTTGTCCTGGACCGATGACATCGGGGTTCCACCGTGCTAATAGTCTCTCCCTGAGCAGAGGGAGAGTTGCATTGTTGCAAACGAATAAAACGAAAAGCAGTGGACCCTGTAACATCGTAGCTATATGGACATAGTACACGTACTGCGCTATGCCTTGTGCCTGGTGGAAGCCAATTCTAACAATCGTGCCTATGCCACTTAAAGTGACAGTCTTAGCTGACATGTAAAGAATTAGTGTCTTTGAGCCAAACGCCTCTTTACTATAAATTTTGAGCTGCCGCATGGAATTACGAGTACGTCGGTACATGTATCCCACCAGTCCAAGGCAAACCATATTGTAAGTTACTGACAGAGAAATTCCCGCGATGAATATTATACGACTGTGCAACAGGTAATATTCGCTCGTTCTTTCCAAAGCAATGGTTGCCGCCAGTACTACGCTCCAGGGTATTAGTGAACACAACAGCTGACGGCGGAATACCTTCCTTACTTCAGCACGTTCTAGGTCGCTAGGAAGCCTGAGGTGACGAACGCATGCGTACATTTGGTAGCAGAACGAGTTGAGCCAGATACAGTTCAGAAGAGTTAGTGCGCTATCAATCTGCACCGTCGTAGATAAGTCGGGGACACCGGCCATACGGTACAAGACCTCAGAAACCAAGATCTGGATCATACCTGTTATCTGAAAGGACAAGAATATCTTTCCGGGCAAGTTACGTAAATTGGGAAGATACACGTACACTGCGGCAGTCAAAAATCGGAAGAGAATATTCATTGCTACAAACGTTATTTCTAAAGGTTCTAAGCCCTCGATTTTAAAATCCTTGTACTTCAAGGTGCTACTGTTTAGACTGTCTTTGTAGCTCAGTATTCTGTTTGTCGGCTTGTCTTTGCCCTGTACATAATATCCACAGTATGGTGAGTAAAATCCACGGTGGTCCATGGGGGCGCGACATGCCTCGAGATAACTTGTGGAAGCAAAATCGCGACACTTCAGGAGGAGAATAGCCCTGCAAACAGAGCAGACGGCGTCGGTTGCGTTGAGTTGCGGGCAGGGTTGGTCGTCAGGACCACCGAAAACGCAGCGGGCATCGCGCACAGACTGAATCATACTGAAGGGGACGTCCTGGCAAATGCTGACAGAGTTGACAGTCATCCAGGCGAAGAGGCAGAGGTTGACGTTGGCCCTCTGCGTGTAGGCCAGGTAGCTGGTGACGGGTATGTGGGGCGACCCCTGCGACAGGTCGTGCCACAGCTGCACACGGCACTGCTCGCGCCGCTTAATGGTTTCCGGAGGCAGGTCTTCCAGTGGGCACGTGGGGTGGTCCAGGGCGTTGGCCAACAGCTGCATGCAGCCAGTGTCCACGGACAGCGTAGCGTTGCTTTTGTCCTCCAGCTGCCACTCCTCGCCTGCAAGATCAATGACAGCAGTTGGGTGGTGGTTCTCGTCGTACGCTGAATGTGCCACAAATGCGGACAACTTTCCACCATAAACGGTTATCGTAATATGCATGTCGCTACCAAACAATCCCATATATGAGTATCTCAACACGGTGTGTCATTCTTACACTGCCAGCTGGTGTGAATTGAATAAGTGTTCTTCAGTATTCTCAGACACTCACGATGATTATATGAAGCTGGTATCTGTTGCCGAAAGAACAGTTACCACTGATGACCGTGCAGCGTCTCTAGAATAAAATGATAATTAAATCGAAACCCTTAGCTGTCGATAGGTGTTGTTGATATACATCAATGGGGACACCTGAAGATATGTGCTCCGACCAGGAGTCAAACCCGGGATGTCCTGCTTACATTGCAGATGCTCTATCCGTTTGAGCCACCGAGGGCACAGAAGATAGTGCGAATGCAGGGACGTATCCCTTGCACGCTTCCCGTGAGACCCATATTCCTAACTGTCCACAACCTGCATTCGTAGTGTTCCTAATATGAGGGCCACTCCAAAAGAAATGCACACAACTTTTTTTTAAATCCATCTTTTATGCTACATGTCTGAAAGTTTCACAGTTTGTAGATACATTCTTTAGGAACAATATTTTCATTTCTCTACATAATTTACATCCCTCTCAACTGCGTTACGTCATCTTGGAACCAGCGCCTATATACCCGCACGGTAAAATTCTGGACCAACCTGTTGGAGCCACTGTTTGACAGCGTGCACAAGGGAGTCATCATCTTCAAACCTTGTTCTACGAAGAGAGTCTTTCAGTTTCCCAAAGAGATGATGGAGCCAGGTCAGGACTGTAGGGTGGGTGTTTCAGTGTTGTCCATCCGAGGTTTGTGATCGCTTCCATGGTTTTTCGACTGATATGTGGCTGTGCATTGTCGTGTAACACCAAAACATACTGCTTTTGCAGATGTGGTCGAACACGACTCAGTCGAGCTTGAAGTTTCTGCTGTGTCGTCACATGCATCAGAATTTATGGTGGTTCCTCTTTGCATGATGTCCACAAGCAAGAGTCCTTCGGAATCGAAAAACACCGTAGCCAAAATTTTCTAGAAGAAGGTGTGGTTTTAAATTTATTTTTCTTGGGTGAATTTACATCATGCCACTCCAATGATTGCCTCTTGGTCTCTGGTGAAAAATGAGGCAGCCATTTTTCATCACCTGTCGCAATTCTTCCAAGAAATTCATCTCCACCACTCTCGTACCAAAAGTTCGCTGCATAGCGTTTTTCTTGTTTCTTTGTGAGCCACTGTCAACATCCTGGGAACCCACGTGGCACAAATCTTTTTTAACGGCAACACTTTCAGTATTGTGCAAACACTTCCTTCCCCTACCCCAACGTAGCGTGACAATTCGTTCACTGTGATGTGTCTGTCAGCAGTCACCAATTCGTTAACACTCTGCACATTGTCTGGGGTGTGTGCAGTACGAGGCCTGCCGCTGCGAGGACAATCCTCAATGTTGCCGTGCCGGCTTTCATCACCTAACCTGCTTGCCCACCGACTAACTGTACTGCGATCGACAGCAGCATCTCCATACACCTTTCTCAACCTCTTGTGGATGTTTCCAACTGTCTCGTTTTCACAGCACAGGAGTTCTATGGCAGTACGTCGCTTCTGACGAACGTCAAGTGTAGCAGCCATCTTGAAGACATGCTGTGACGGCGCCACTCACGGGAACAGGTTGAACTAAGTTTGAAAACAAGAGGGAAGTATGTATCTACACACTGTAAAACTTTCACACATGCAGAATGATAACTGTATTTTTACAAAAATAGTGTGCATTTCTTTAGGAGTGACCCTCGTACATATTTGCCCATTCAGTGGTATCTGTTCTTTCGGGAACATATACCATCTTCATACAGTTAAAGGCTACCCGGCCACTGACCTCCTTCTGTGCAAATGCGCACACTTTGCCCGAACTCTTACTGGACTCGTCAGCTTAGGCTGGCGCGAGTAATGAGTGAATGGGCAAATACGTATTAGGAACACTACGAATGTAGGTTGTGAACAATTGGGACTGTGGGTCTCACAGGAAGAGTGCAAGGGATAAGTCCCTGCAGTCGCACTCTCCCCCGTGCCCTCGGTGGCTCAGATGGACAGAGCGTCTGCCATGTAAGCAGGAGATCACGGGTTCGAATGCTGGTCGGGCCACACATTTTCAGCTGTCCCCATTGATGTATATCAACAACACCTGTCGGCAGCTAAGGGTTTCGATTTAATTTTCATTTCACTTGGGTTGAAGTTGTTGTTTGTTGTATTTTGTTACTATCCTGAAACTTTCTACGCTGACAGCGAAAAGGTGACCAGTTTTAAATTAATTTTAATTACAGTGTGGGTATATAAATGTAGACTAAAGAATCAACTTGCTTAAAATAATGAAGGGTAATTATTCAATCACTAGAAAGAAGGAAACTCATCGTCCACATACTATGAGCTATAATTTTGTACCGCCATTTTTGGTCCATTCTTCACAGCTGCAACTGCTAGTTTCAACAATCAATTCTAATTACGCTGCAGTCCTCTTCTAAACTTTACAGCACTTATTAATTCGTACTCTTTCAATATTAATATTTTTAACATGTCATTTAATGTTTGGAATAAATCATAATTGATTATTCATGTTTTGTAGTAATAAGCAACATCCTTTGTTTCGTAAATGGCCTCAAAAACTGTAGCTGGTAAGAAAATTACAAGTACAATTGGTTCAAAAAAAATGGTTCAAATGGCTCTGAGCACTATGGGACTCAACATCTTAGGTCATAAGTCCCCTAGAACTTAGAACTACTTAAACCTAACTAACCTAAGGACATCACACACACCCATGCCCGAGGCAGGATTCGAACCTGCGACCGTAGCGGCCTCGCGGTTCCGGACTGCAGCGCCAGAACCGCACGGCCACCGCGGCCGGCGCACAATTGGTGCACGTTCATATTGAAATACTATCACAGAAAAGCTTGCAGAAACTCTTGAACTGATAAGGGCTGTCGAAATCACGTGTTGTTGTTGTGGTCTTCAGTCCAGAGACTGGTTTGATGCAGCTCTCCATGCTACTCTATCCTGTGCAAGCTTCTTCATCTCCCAGTACCTACTGCAACTTACATCCTTCTGAATCTGTTTAGTGTATTCATCTCTTGGTCTCCCTCTACGATTTTTACCCTCCACGCTTCCCTCCAATACTAAATTTGTCATCCCTTGATGTCTCAGAATATGTCCTACCAACCGGTCCCTTCTTCTAGTCATGTTGTGCCACAATCTCCTCTTCTCTCCAATTCTGTTCAGTACCTCCTCATTAGTTATGTGATCTACCCATCGAACCTTCAGCATTCTTCTGTAGCACCACATTTCGAAAGCTTCTATTCTCTTATTGTCTAAACTATTTATCGTCCACGTTTCACTTCCATACATGGCTACACTAAATACAAATATTTTCAGAAAAGACTTCCTGACAAATCTATACTCGATGTTAACAAATTTCTCTTCTTCAGAAACGCTTTCCTTGCCATTGTCAGTCTACATTTTATATTCTCTCTATTTCGACCATCATCAGTTATTTTGCTCCCCAAATAGCAAAACTCATTTACTCCTTTAAGTGTCTCATTTCGTAATATAATTCCCTCAGCATCACCCGATTTAATTTGACTACATTCCATTATCCTCGTTTTCCTTTTGTTGATGTTCATCTTATATCCTCCTTTCAAGACACTGTTCAGTTCAACTGCTCTTCCAGGTCCTTTGCTGTATCTGACAGAATTACAATGTCATCGGCCAACCTCAATGTTTTTATTTCTTCTCCATGGATTTTAATTCCTACTCAATTTTTCTTTTGTTACCTTTACTGCTTGCTCAATATACAGATTGAATAAAGTCGGGGAGAGGCTGCAACCCTGTCTCACTCCCTTCCCAACCACTGATTCCCTTTCATGCCGCTCGACCCTTTTAACTGCCATTTGATTTCTGTACAAATTGTAAATAGCCTTTCGCTCAATGTATTTGACCCCTGACATATTCAGATTTTGAAAGAGAGTATTCCAGTCAACATTGTCAAAAGCTTTCTCTAAGTCTACAAATGCTAGAAACGTAACCTTTTCTTAATCTATTTTCTAAGATAAGTCGTATGGTCAGTATTGCCTCACGTGTTCCAACATTTCTACGGAATCCAAACTGATCTTCCCCGAGGTCGACTTCTACCAGTTTTTCCATTCATCTGTAAAGAATTCGTGTTAGTATTTTGCAGCTGTGGCTTATTAAACTGATAGTTTGGTAATTTTCACATCTGTCAACACCTGCTTTCTTTGGGATTGGAATTATTATATTCTTCGTGAAGTCTGAGGGTATTTCGCCTGTCTCATACATCTTCTTCACTATATGGTAGAGTTCTGTTACTTCAGAATCCCATAGGGAGTTGTAAATGCACAGAGTGGTCTAATAGGGCACAGATTAAATTATAAATTATTCGTAAAAGCGCTGCACACGAAAAAGTATGGTCGCCCTACAGTGTCCTCAGTACAAGACGAGTTTGCGTTTTTACACCACACTGAAGCTGTCAGCCATTTCGCATTTCCTATCGATATATGATTTGAGGTCCATTCTTAAGAACTACGAGGGTTGGAACTTTAATAGAGGCAAATATTTATTTACAACTTACACAAAGCAGACACATGTTTCCAAGTTTTCCTGTCCTTGTGTATAACCCCTTGCCAGCAATGTGGAAGTCGTAGGGTACACGCAGCAGCGCCAGATGTGTTGATACACCGAGTGGAGCGGTCTGCTTCCTGACGAATCTCTGTGACAGTTCTGAAACGAATGCCATAAAGAGGTTCCTTCATCTCAGGAATCAAGCCCCATCGATCGACCAAATCAGTCGCAAGCTGTGCCACACGAGACCGGACATTCTCCTGCAAAATGATGGGCGGATCTGTGCAGAAACTGTAGCCGCTTCTTTGCCTAAGCTGTTCATTTTTGAAACACAGCCCGCAATCCACCGCAGTCCCAGGACTTCAGCCCTTGTGATTTCAACTTGATTCCTAACGTGAAGGAAGCACTACTTGGCAATCGTTTCAGACCTGTTACAGAGATTCGGGAAATAGACCGCTCCTCTCGATCTATCAACACACCTGGCGCTGCTAAAACTATCCTACAAGTTCCACCTCACTGACAACTGGTTACACACAATTCTGGTGACTACTCTGAAGGACCGTAAAGCTTTGAAACATTTAACAAGTTGGTTTGTGTGTACATCCTGCGTAGCAAGCATATAAATACTTGTTTTGTAAATAAAACTGCCTTTTCCTGCTGCTAGTTACTTTATTTATCCCAGACGCGTTTCGCCTTCTCCTGTTATAAGGCGTCTTCAGTGGTATCTATGACGACACAGTTTTGTTAGTTTTAGATTATTAAACAGATCACTTCGTGATTTATTGTAAAAAAAAGTAATTACGTGCGATTTGCTGATCTGCATTTCCTCACATCTAGTATGGAGGTCGCTCTACCACTTTTATCACTGCCGTATAATCACATCTTTGTGTTCTCGCCTTCCACAAACTGTTCACCATGTTTCTCACTCTTTTTCGTGGTGGAATATTGTTCTTTTGCCACTCGATACAACTACACTCCTGGAAATTGAAATAAGAACACCGTGAATTCATTGTCCCAGGAAGGGGAAACTTTATTGACACATTCCTGGGGTCAGATACATCACATGATCACACTGACAGAACCACAGGCACAGACACAGGCAACAGAGCATGCACAATGTCGGCACTAGTACAGTGTATATCCACCTTTCGCAGCAATGCAGGCTGCTATTCTCCCATGGAGACGATCGTAGAGATGCTGGATGTAGTCCTGTGGAACGGCTTGCCATGCCATTTCCACCTGGCGCCTCAGTTGGACCAGCGTTCGTGCTGGCCGTGCAGACCGCGTGAGACGACGCTTCATCCAGTCCCAAACATGCTCAATGGGGGACAGATCCGGAGATCTTGCTGGCCAGGGTAGTTGACTTACACCTTCTAGAGCACGTTGGGTGGCACGGGATACATGGGGACGTGCATTGTCCTGTTGGAACAGCAAGTTCCCTTGCCGGTCTAGGAATGGTAGAACGATGGGTTCGATGACGGTTTGGATGTACCGTGCACTATTCAGTGTCCCCTCGACGATCACCAGTGGTGTACGGCCAGTGTAGGAGATCGCTCCCCACACCATGATGCCGGGTGTTGGCCCTGGGTGCCTCGGTCGTATGCAGTCCTGATTGTGGCGCTCACCTGCACGGCGCCAAACACGCATACGACCATCATTGGCACCAAGGCAGAAGCGACTCTCATCGCTGAAGACGACACGTCGCTATTCGTCCCTCCATTCACGCCTGTCGCGACACCACTGGAGGCGGGCTGCACGATGTTGGGGCGTGAGCGGAAGACGGCCTAACGGTGTGCGGGACCGTAGCCCAGCTTCATGGAGACGGTTGCGAATGGTCCTCGCCGATACCCCAGGAGCAACAGTGTCCCTAATTTGCTGGGAAATGGCGGTGCGGTCCCCTACGGCACTGCGTAGGATCCTACGGTCTTGGCGTGCATCCGTGCGTCGCTGCGGTCCGGTCCCAGGTCGACGGGCACGTGCACCTTCCGCCGACCACTGGCGACAACATCGATGTACTGTGGAGACCTCACGCCCCACGTGTTGAGCAATTCGGCGGTACGTCCACCCGGCCTCCCGCATGCCCACTATACGCCCTCGCTGAAAGTCCGTCAACTGCACATACGGTTCACGTCCACGCTGTCGCGGCATGCTACCAGTGTTAAAGACTGCGATGGAGCTCCGTATGCCACGGCAAACTGGCTGACACTGACGGCGGCGGTGCACAAATGCCGCGCAGCTAGCGCCATTCGACGGCTGTGCCGTGCGTGTGATCATTGCTTGTACAGCCCTCTCGCAGTGTCCGGAGCAAGTATGGTGGGTCTGACACACCGGTGTCAATGTGTTCTTTTTTCCATTTCCAGGAGTGTATTTCGTCGTACACTGTTTTTCACAACGTAAATATTGCGACTCCATTACGTGTTTCATCTTCTTTGGTATGATTACCTATTTGTTGCCAACCTAACGAAGTATGTGTTCGAGACTAACTTCTATTTACGATGTTTATACCGCGTGTGTGTGTGTGTGTGTGTGTGTGTGTGTGTGTGTGTATGAGTGAGAGAGACTTTGTAACTCACCTACAGTCGCTGAGTGCATCCACTTTCCGAATGGAAGGTAATCTGAGGATTGAGGTAATTACTTGTACTGCAAGGGATCGTGGCAGAAAGACAAAACTCTCAATTAAAGCCGGAAAATTTCGACTGAGAAAATAAATGACCATCAAGAGAGACGGCAGAAACAGAAGTAACAAATGAAACTGGCAAAAGAGATCAGAGCGGTTCTAGGCGCTTCAGTCTGGAACCGCGCTACCGCTACGGTCGCAGGTTCGAATCTTGCCTCGGGCATGGATGTGTGTGGTGTCCTTAGGTTAGTTAGGTTTAAGTAGTTCTAAATTCTAGGGGACTGATGACCTCAGATGTTTAAGTTCCATAGAGCTCGGAGCCATTTGAACCATTTGAAAAGAGGCCAGAGCAATTAACAACCCAGAAGTGACATCACATAGCGATGTCGATTTTAAAATAGTACTAGGTGACGAAACCAAAGTCAGCATTGTGTCATCAGGGGCTGGAAGTCGATCAGGCTGGCACAGAAACAAAAGTGCATGATCTAAACAAATGTTAATAGGGGTGATTATTTGTCAACTACGATGAATTATACCTTAGCGATGCCGGTTTAAAACTGGTACTCGATGACGAAACCAGAGTCACTATTGTGTCGTCAGCAACTCGCTATCGACCAGGTTGGCTAAAGAAACAAAGGTGTGTGATCTAAAAATTGTTAATAGGGATGATTATTTATCAACTACGGTGAACTATACCTCGGTGTGGTTGCAAGTATCGAGAAAAACAGATCGTAAGTTAATGTATTGGGTAAGTCCTATATGAGCTGGAAGTGACCTGCTGCAGAAGATGAACTTTGATATGACGTTGGAAATGCAGTAGAAGGGATTTCTGAGTCCAAGGAACTATCAACACATGGACTTTGACTGATTCTGTATTGCCAAAATAATTTTTAAAAGCCATATAAGGCAACTGCATCAATACATTAAACGTTTACACGTATGAGAAAAAAAAAAAACACGCACCACGAAGGAATTATCCGAATGGGACATAAATCGGTAGATGTGATATACATGTAAAGATCAGGAAAATTGGGCTATTTATTCAAGAGCAATAGCTTCACAAATTGAGCAAATCAATAACAATCTTTGCTCCTTATGTAAGCATTTATTCGTCTTGGCACTGCACTGACTGTTAGAGTTGTTGGACTGCTCCTGAGGGATATCGTGGCAAATTTTGTCTGATTGGCGCGTTAGATCGTCAAAATTCCGAGATGGTTGGAGGGGCCTGTTGTTGTGGCTGTTTTGTTGATGGAGAATTCGTGTTTTGGGTCTTGAAAGTAGTAACCCGAGAGTGTTACTTTATTGTGATAGATCCTAGTGTATATCCACGGAATATCCGCTTGTTCCTACAGCGATAATACGCCCTAGCGTTTTTTAGATATAGACCACGAACACTGAATGTACCACATAGCTCTCACGTATTGTTGTTCGTCGTGTCGAGTGACCACTCAACCTAGGGACTGTAATGGGACGGCTAATGTCAAAACCTGCAGAACGTGTGAACTTTGAACAAATGTAAAATTGTGTGGTTAAAAGTGATGGTGGCACCTAGCTCCTTTTTTCCTTCTTTTTTGTTTTGTGTTGTTGTTTAGGGCTGTCCGTCAGTGGTATTGTAATTTTTTTGCTTGTAATCGGTACGCTACTACGATTTCGGTTCTACGGCTTATATTTGAAACAAAGAGGAAAGGCGTTAAGTATACAGCAGTTGGAAAAAGTCGTCCTAAGGAAGGCAAAGATAATCAACATTTTCCATATAATTGTAACTGCGATGATGTTGTCATAAAGAGATTAATGAAGTTACGACTGTCTAGTTGTCAAGAGGAAAACTGTTATTCTTAATTGAAACTAAATGAGAAGCATACTTCGGATGTTCTATTCGAGTAATTCGTTTATTACAAAAAGTTCTCTTAAACGGGAAGATACACAAAAGTGTAAAAAGTTACTTTTTTTGATCGCAACAGAAAAATAGAAGAAAGCCAGTAAAGGTGGTAAATTACATCGGTGGTCTTAGTTGTAACGTAATCGTGATACAGTATCAAACAGATACAACAGAAGATAGTAGTTTTCGCTGGATCTAACTTTCTTTACGTAACAAGTTTACTTAAGTAAATTTACTATTGGAGCTGACACACGACCGTAGAGCGAAAAGTTTTATTTTCAGTATAGAGTCCATTATTAAATTTAAAGGAAATTAGCCTATGTAGACAGCACGATTTATTTATGAAAGTATACGATAGATAACTCACAGTGCAATCAGCTTTAAATGGTTATAAGTTTTGTATATCGGTGCAATTAATTCCAATCAGCTAGAGTTCATGTTACCCACACGTTTCTCTAACGCGAGCGATTCCGTATACATTTTCCCATACTTTGAATTTCACGCATACATATGAGAATTACTTAAGAATTAGGGAATCCCTTATGATAGCAAGACAGTCAGATGCGTCAACTTTAACAGTGCTTATACGTATATTATTTCAGTTAGAAGCTACACTGAAGAGCCAAAGAAACTGGTGCACCTGCCTAATATTGGGTAGCACAGCCACGTGAATGCAGAAGTGCAGCAGCACGACGCGGAATGGACTCGACTAATGTCTGCAGTAGTGCTCGAAGGAACTGACACCATGAATCCTGCAGGGCTGTCCCTAAATCCGTAAGAGTACGACGGGGTGGAGATCTCTTCTTATCAGCTTCCCAGAAATGCTGAATAATGTTCACGTGTGGGGAATTTGGTGGCCAACGGAAGTGTTTAAACTCATAAGTGTTCTTGGAGTCACTGTGTAGCAATTCGGGTTATGTGGGGTGTCGCAGTGCCCTGCTGGAATTGCCCAAGTCTGTCGGAATGCACAATGGACATGAATGGATGCAGGTGATCAGACAGGATGCTTATGTACGTGTCACCTGTCAGAGTCGAATCTAAACGTATCAGGGGTCCCATATCACTCCAACTGCACACGCCCCACACCATTACAAAGCCTACACCAGCTTGAATTCATGAGGTTGTCTCCATGCCTGTACACGTGCATCCGCTCGATACAATTTGAAACGAGACTCGCCCGACCAGGCAATATGTTTACACTCATCAACAGTCCAATATCGTTGTTGACGGTCCAGGCTAGGAGTAAAGCTTTGTGTCGTGTATTCATCAAGGGTACACGAGTGGGCCTTCGGCTCCTAAAGTCCATATCGATGATGATTCGCTGAACGGTTCACACACTGACACTTGTTGATGGTGCAGCATCGAAATTTGCAGCAATTTGCGAAAGGGTTGCACTTCTGTCACGTTGAACGATTCTCTTCAGTCGTCGTTGGTCCCGTCCTTGAAGGATCTTTTTCCGGCCGCAGCGAAGTCAGAGATTTGATGTTTCACCGGATTCCTGATATTCAAGTTGTTGTGCTGGCAGAAGAGCCAACACCATGTTAGTAGTGGAGGCCGAAATGCACGCGTTTTAGCTCACGCAGGCTGGCGTGAGGAGGGAAGAACTATACTGACGTGAGTTCTGGAACATGACGACGAATTAGAATTCAGAAAGCGGACGTAATTAGTTTGATACTTAACCTTAATCCATTAATGATGAACGTCGCTCTTGACGGTACATGAGTCACAATATTATCTGTCCAGAAGACATAGCAACTGAATATGGCGCCTTGCTAGGTCGTAGCAAATGACGTAGCTAAAGGCTATGCTAAACTGTCGTCTCTTCAAATGAGAGCGTCTGTATACAGTGAACCATCGCTAGCAAAGTCGGCTGTACACCTGGGGCGAGTGCTAGGGAGTCTCTAGACTAGACCTGCCGTGGGGCGGCGCTCGGTCTGCAATCACTGATAGTGGCGACACGCGGGTCCGACGTATACTAACGGACCGCGGCCGATTTAAAGGCTACCACCCAGCAAGTGTGGTGTCTGGCGGTGACACCACACAAATCAAACTCGTGAAATGGTCATACTAGAAAATCCACAGTTCGTCGCTACCTCTGAGATGACGTGTGCTGTCGCTCGTGCACCGACTATAACACTACGTTCAGACTCACTTAAATTTTGATAACCTACCACCGCTCTAACAACTGCGCCAGACACTTGTCTTTTATAGGCGTTGCCGACCGCAGCACCGTACTCTGCCTGTTTACATATCTCAGTAATTGAATACACATGCCTAGACCAGTTTCTTTAGCTCTTCTATGTATTTTCAAGTACCTGGTTGTACATGGCTAAATGTACACTCCTGGAAATTGAAATAAGAACACCGTGAATTCATTGTCCCAGGAAGGGGAAACTTTATTGACACATTCCTGGGGTCACATACATCACATGATCACACTGACAGAACCACAGGCACATAGACACAGGCAACAGAGCATGCACAATGTCGGCACTAGTACAGTGTATATCCACCTTTCGCAGCAATGCAGGCTGCTATTCTCCCATGGAGACGATCGTAGAGATGCTGGATGTAGTCCTGTGGAACGGCTTGCCATGCCATTTCCACCTGGCGCCTCATTTGGACCAGCGTTCATGCTGGACGTGCAGACCGCGTGAGACGACGCTTCATCCAGTCCCAAACATGCTCAATGGGGGACAGATCCGGAGATCTTGCTGGCCAGGCTAGTTGACTTACACCTTCTAGAGCACGTTGGGTGGCACGGGATACATGCGGACGTGCATTGTCCTGTTGGAACAGCAAGTTCCCTTGCCGGTCTAGGAATGGTTGAACGATGGGTTCGATGACGGTTTGGATGTACCGTGCACTATTCAGTGTCCCCTCGACGATCACCAGTGGTGTACGGCCAGTGTAGGAGATCGCTCCCCACACCATGATGCCGGGTGTTGGCCCTGTGTGCCTCGGTCGTATGCAGTCCTGATTGTGGCGCTCACCTGCACGGCGCCAAACACGCATACGACCATCATTGGCACCAAGGCAGAAGCGACTCTCATCGCTGAAGACGACACGTCTCCATTCGTCCCTCCATTCACGCCTGTCGCGACACCACTGGAGGCGGGCTGCACGATGTTGGGGCGTGAGCGGAAGACGGCCTAACGGTGTGCGGGACCGTAGCCCAGCTTCATGGAGACGGTTGCGAATGGTCCTCGCCGATACCCCAGGAGCAACAGTGTCCCTAATTTGCTGGGAAGTGGCGGTGCGGTCCCCTACGGCACTGCGTAGGATCCTACGGTCTTGGCGTGCATCCGTGCGTCGCTGCGGTCCGGTCCCAGGTCGACGGGCACGTGCACCTTCCGCCGACCACTGGCGACAACATCGATGTACTGTGGAGACCTCACGCCCCACGTGTTGAGCAATTCGGCAGTACGTCCACCCGGCCTCCCGCATGCCCACTATACGCCCTCGCTCAAAGTCCGTCAACTGCACATACGGTTCACGTCCACGCTGTCGCGGCATGCTACCAGTGTTAAAGACTGCGATGGAGCTCCGTATGCCACGGCAAACTGGCTGACACTGACGGCGGCGGTGCACAAATGCTGCGCAGCTAGCGCCATTCGACGGCCAACACCGCGGTTCCTGGTGTGTCCGCTGTGCCGTGCGTGTGATCATTGCTTGTACAGCCCTCTCGCAGTGTCCGGAGCAAGTATGGTGGGTCTGACACACCGGTGTCAATGTGTTCTTTTTTCCATTTCCAGGAGTGTAGTATATCATAAATCGTGACTGATTGCTGATGCAGCCTAGTACACTGTGTTTCGGTGGACAGAGCCCTGTTTCTCAACTCCATGCAGTCACATGAGAGTCGTTGAGAACGATCCGCACTTGTTAACACACATCCACACATATATTTCTCAGATTTACTGTAGTTCAGAGTAATTACATTTATTGATTGGCGACTCCATGTTGTCTTGTGCACTACGACCAGATAACAGGTATACTTGAAAAAAGAGACAGCATTGGTCGTATATTTTTTTTTTTTTTTACTATTGCAAAATCGATTTTCTGTCACTGAGTGACCATCTTCAGTGCTAGAAGTTAAAAATTTTTTTCACATTACTATCAGAGAGTACAACATAGAAAATCACAATTACATCTGCATATGAACGTAACACTTGTTAGAAACAAACCTATACTGTATAACTTAAATTGGGATGCACTGTCACTAAGCTTACGGCAATCACATAGACTGAGGTCGCTGTTTACCTGCACTTGTTCAGCAGACCTCGGTGTGACGGGGCTTGACACGGCCTCTATGTGACATGTGTCACGTGAAGACATAGTATTATTGGTTTTGCGAATTATTAACACTAAATAACTCTTGTACTTTTGTGAATGGTGTAGTAATTCAAATTTAAAATGTACGTACAATCTGATATTGACGAAGTCGTCAGTACATTTAATAAGTTACACAACAAAATTGCTTTCACAGTTGAAAAAGAACAGAATGGAGTCATTAATTTTTTAGACCTAACCATTTGGAAGGGAAAATGGAAAACATACATTTGACATTTACAGAAAATCAACATTCACAGATATCATCTGAGATTATCGTTCACAACACCCAGACCAACACAAAAAAGCGTTTTTCCACTTTGCATTTCATCGTATGTTCCGATTACCATTATCTAATGAAAACCATGAGAAAGAGTTAAACATAGTTAAACAAATTGCAAGAAATAATAATTACCCGTTGAAATATGTCATGAACATTTATGAGATGACATCCAAAAAATATAGTAAAGACAATTTAAGGCGGAATGAGACAAGCGAAACTAAAAATAAAAAATTTATCACATTGCCTTTCTATGGTCCCATTAGCAATAAAATTGCCAGTGTATTCAAGAAGAGAAATATTAATGTAGGTTTCTCGATGGCGAACAGACTGGGCGTGCTTTTAAGGAATAACATTCATGAACGCAAAGTCTTACATGAATCAGGTGTTTACAAACTTATGTGTGCCACGTGTAATGCAGGTTACATAGGGCAAACAGGACGAAAATTAGAAACAAGGTTCCGTGAGCACGTTGCACTTGAGAGAAAAGATATTGCTGAAAAATAGAATTTCGCAGCCCATCTGGTAGCAACTGGTCATACAACTCCAGATTTGACATCGCAATTGAAGTTGTTGCACAAGGGTAAAAAAGGTCACCTTCTCGATCTTATGGAAGAGATGGAGATCTTTTGTCATAATAAAGCTCCAGATATCGAGAAGCACACATTTTTGGGAATGCTTCTCCGATTTCCTATGAAATAAAGTCAACTTGTGGTCAATTATCACAATTTGCAATTCATAGTCAGCTGCTTGTTATCCCTTATATACAACGCCTCAGTCATAGTCGCTACGAGAACACGTATAATGGCCGCTATTTCAACTATCTCAACACATTAACACACATGTTTTCAGTTTGTTTTAATAACATTACTAATTTCGGTTTTTTAAAAGATGCTTCTTTCTTTTTTGTTCTGTAATTTACAGAACTTATAGATGCCTACTGAACATAATTTTACTACAGTCGACATCTCGTAGGCGTTGACACAAAGTAATACAAACCGGTTATCACTTTACGTAATTATTTTTAATGTATGTTAACAATTCCTTTGCTATTTGAATAAGTGCTGGATATCGTGCATAGTCTATGTTTAATTTCTCTAAAGTACGATGTACATTTTGGTATAAGTGACACTATTACTTGTCCTTCCTCATGATGGTTTCTCGATGATTGATGTATGCTACTTGTTCGCACCTTATATTTGCACGGCATTTTAATTATTAAGTAACGGCAGTTTCGTACTGTGATTATTTTTTTATATATTTGACTCCTTGGTATTAACGTTATTATTTTTTATATATTTGACTCCTTGGTATTAACGTTATTATTTTTTATATATTTGACTCCTTGGTATTAACGTTTGTTACATAAATTACGAACGTTGTACTTTTGACTTCCCACGCCAGATGGTGGGTGTTACGTTTTTTAAGAAAGACCTGTGTTGCGCCTATTTTTATGTTGTTCATTTATTATTCTTTGGCATTATCTTTTGCTTTTTATATGTTCTGCACTCTAACAACTTATCATCGATCTATTTTATGTTTTATAGTTTATAGAAAACAATACGCCAATGTATTTTAGATATTCTCCTGCGTCTGCTATGTGGTGTACGTACATTTTAAATTTTAATTACTACACCATTCACAAAAGTACAAGAGTTATTTAGTGTTAATAATTCGCAAAACCAATAATACTATGTCTTCACGTGACATGTCACATAGAGGGCGTGTCAAGCCCCGTCACACCGAGGTCTGCTGAACAAGTGCAGGTAAACAGCGACCTCAGTCTATGTGATTGCCGTAAGCTTAGTGACAGTGCATCCCAATTTAAGTTATACAATATAGGTTTGTTTCTAACAAGTGTTATGTTCATATGCAGATGTAATTGTGATTTTCTATGTTGTATTCTCTGATCGTAATGTGAAAAAATTTTTAACTTCTAGCACTGAAGATGGTCACTCAGTGACAGAAAATCGATTATGCAATAGTAAAAAAATAAAAAAAAATATACGACCAATGCTGTCTCTTTTTTCAAATTACATTTATATCAAAAATATTGGCAAGTTGTCTAGTGCAATTAGCTGTCTACAACTACATGCTTACTCCGCAAGCCACAGTACGGTGCGATGCGTAAGGACGCTTTACCGCAGCTAGTCGTTCTACTCGCAAATAGAACGAGGAAAGAACGACTATGTATGTGCCTCCGTATCAGGCCTAATTTCTCAGATCTTGTCTCCGTGGTCCCTACGCGAAATGTATGCTGACGGCAGTGGGATCGTTGCGCAGTCAGTTGCAAGCGTCGGTTCTACAAACTATTCAATTAGGGGCCGAAATGTCGAAACATTATTAATTAACTGTTAAATTAGAGATCGAAATTTTATTCATTAAATAAAAATGGAATCTATGGGATATATTATATACAGTTCATGTATGAGAAATATACAAAACAACACTAATTAGAAGAAGCCGTTTGTATATAGGGCACAAAAAAACTATCTACAAAAAATTTTAGTGCGCTTAGAAGAGATAGAAACACTTCCTTGTATGACATAAATGTCACAGGTGGACCATTTGCTTGATAGCTGTCCATGAAGATTTATTCCATGGGTAGTCAACATTTTCACCTACTGTCCACTTTCGTATCTCTGTTACCAGTAACATTTTCTAGCCACCCACCTGTTCCAAGGTAACGATTACATATGAATTAGGAAAATAACTCTACTTCGTAAAATTTATAAAGCAGAGTTACAGGAACTTAAAGCATATAAAATAACTAATTACCAAATACACAATGCGATCAAAAGTATCCGGACACCAGGCTGAAAATGACTTACAAGTTCGTGGTGCCCTCCATCGGTAATGCTGGAATTCAATATGGTGTTGGCCCACCCTTAGTCTTAATGATAGCTTCCGCTCTCGCAGGCATACGTTCAATCAGGTGCTGCAAGGTTTCTTGGGGAATGAAAACCATTCTTCACGGAATGCTACACTGAGGAGAGGTATCGATGTCCGTCGGTGAGGCCTGGCACGAAGTCGGCGCCGGCCGGTGCGGCCGAGCTGTTCCAGGCGCTTCAGTCTGGAACCGCGCGACCGCTACGGTCGCAGGTTCGAATCCTGCCTCGGGCATAGATATGTGTGATGTCCTTAGGTTAGTTAGGTTTCAGTAGTTCTAAGTTCTAGGGGACTGATGACCTCAGATGTTCAGTCCCATAGTGCTCAGAGCCATTTGAACCATTTTGAACGAAGTCGGCGTTCCAAAACATTCCAAAGGTGTTCTATAGCAATCAGGTCAGGACTCTGTGCAGGCCAGTCCATTACAGGGATGTTATTGCCTTGTAACCACTCCGCCACATTTCAAGCATTATGAACAGGTATTCGATCGTGTTGAAAGATGTAATCGCCATCCTCGAATTGCTCTTCAACAATGGGAACGAAGAAGATGCTCGAAACATAAGTGTAGGCCTTTGCTGTAATGGTGCCACGCAAAACAAAAAGGGGTGCAAGCCCTTTCATCAAAAACTCGACCACACCATAACACCACCGCTTCCGACTTTTTACTGTCGGCACTACACATGCTGCCAGATGACGTTCACCGGGCGTTCGCCATACCCATACCCTGCCATCGGATCGCCGCATTGTGTACCGTGATTCGTCACTCCACACGCTTTTCCACTGTTCATTCGTCAATGTTTACGCTCCTTACACCAAGCGAGGCGTCGTTTGGCATTTACCAACGTGATGTGTGGCTTATGAGCAGCCGCCCGACCGTGAAATCCAAGTTTTCTCACCTCCCACTCGCTTCCCACGCCCGGGTTGCCGGGTTCGATTCCCGGCGGGGTCAGGGATTTTCTCTGCCTCGTGATGACTGGGTGTTGTGTGCTGTCCTTAGGTTAGTTAGGTTTAAGTAGTTATAAGTCCCATAGTGCTCAGAGCCATTTGAACCATTTCACCTCCCACCTAACGGTCATAGTACTTTCAGTGGTCCCTGATGCAGTTTGGAATTTGTATGTGATGGTCTGGATACATGTCTGCCTATTACACGTTACGACCCTCTTCAACTGTCGGCAGTCTGTCAGTCAACAGACGAGGTCGGCCTATACGCTTTCCACTTCACTATCATATCGGAAACAGCGGACCTAGGAATGTTTAGGAGTGTGGAAATCTCGCGTACAGACGTGTGACACAAGTGACACCCAATCACCTGACCACGTTCAAAGTCCGTGAGTTCTGCGGAGCGCCCCGTTCTGCTCTCTCTCGATGTCTAATGACTACTGAGGTCGCTAATATGGAGTACCTGACAGTAGGGGGCAGCACAATGCACCTAATATGATAAACTTATGTTTTAGGGGATGTCCGGATTCTTTTGATCACACAGTGTACTTCATGTCAAAGTTTTATGAAAAGTTAATTTTATTATTTTTTTTCCTTTTTTTTAAAAGTTGTGTTAAGGTCTTATGGGACCAAACTGCTAAGATCATCGGTCCCTAAGCTTACACACTATTTATTTATTTATTTTTATTTATTTATTTATTGTTCCGTGGGACCACATTTAGGAGAAGTCTCCATGGTCATGGAACGAGTCAATACATGAAATTATAACACGATTGTAGAAACAGATAAAATGAAATATAAGAAACATATTCAGGTGACAAGTCGTTAGTTTAAATAAAGAAAATCAAGAATTTAACACCGGAATTTGCTTAATTTTTTAGCTCTTCCAGGAGCTCCTCGACAGAATAGAAGGAGTGAGCCATGAGGAAACTCTTCAGTTTAGACTTAAAAGGGTTTGGGCTACTGCTAAGATTTTTTAGTTCTTGTGGTAGCTTATTGAAAATGGATGCAGCAGAATACTGCACTCCTTTCTGCAAAAGAGTCAAGGAAGTGCATTCCACATGCAGATTTGATTTCTGCCTAGTATTAACTGAGTCAAAGCTGCTAACTCTTCGGAATAAGCTAATATTGCTAACAACAAACGACATTAAAGAAAATACATACTGTGAGGGCAATGTCAAAATTCCCAGACTATTGAATAGGGGTCGACAAGAGGTTTTCGAACTTACACCATACATAGCTCGAACAGCCCGTTTTTGAGCAAAAAATACCCTTTTTGAATCAGAAGAATTACCCCAAAAAATAATACCATATGACATAAGCGTATGAAAATATGCGAAGTATACTACTTTTCGTGTTGAAATGTCACTTATTTCAGATACTGTTCTAATGGTAAATAAAGCGGCATTTAGTTTCTGAACAAGATCCTGAACATGAGTGGTTAGCACACTGGACTCGCATTCGGGAGGACGACGGTTCCATCCCGTCTCTGGCCATCCTGATTTAGGTTTTCCGTGATTTCCCTAAATCGTTTCAGGCAAATGCCGGGATGGATCCTTTGAAAGGGCACGGCCGATTTCCTTCCCAATCCTTCCCTAACCCGAGCTTGCGCTCCGTCTCTAATGACCTCGTTGTCGACGGGACGTTAAACACTAACCACCACCACCACCTGAACATGGGCTTTCCACAACAGCTTACTATCTATCCGTACGCCTAGGAACTTGAACTGTTCTGTCTCGCTTATAACATGCCCATTCTGTCTGATTAAAATGTCAGTTCTTGTTGAATTGTGAGTTAGAAACCGTAAAAACTGAGTCTTAATGTGATTTAGCATCAAATTATTTTCCACAAGCCACGAACTTATATCATGAACTACATTATTTGATAATGTTTCAATATTACACACAAGATCCTTCACTACCAAGGTGGTGTCATCAGCAAACAGAAATATTTTTGAATCACCTGTAATACTAGAAGGCATATCATTTATATAAATAAGAAACAGCAGTGGCCCCAGCACCGACCCTTGGGGAACGCCCCATTTAACAGTGCCCCATTGGGACTGAACATCATTACCACTCTCAATATTGCGGAGGATTACCTTCTGCTTTCTGTTCTTAAAGTAGGAGGCGAACCAATTGTAAGCTACTCCCCTTACTCCATAATGTTCCAACTTCTGCAGTAATATTTTGTGGTCAACACAGTCAAAAGCCTTCGTTAAATCAAAGAACACACCTAACGTTCGCAACCTTTTATTTAATCCGTCCAAAACCTCACAGAGAAAAGGGACTATAGCATTTTCAGTTGTTAAGCCATTTCTAAAACCAAACTGTACATTTGACAGCAAATTATGTGAATTTAAATGCTGCAGTAACCTTGTATATACAACCTTCTCCATAACTTTAGCACACACAGATGGCATAGAAATAGGTCTAAAATTGTCAACATTATCCCTGTCTCCCTTTTTATAAAGTGGCTTCACTACCGAGTACTTTAATCGGTCAGGAAACCGACCACTCCTAAAGGAAAAGTTACAGATATGGCTAAGCACTGAGCTAACATACGTGGAACAATACTTCAGTATTCTGCTAGATACCCCGTCATATCCATGAGAGTTCTTGGTCTTTAGTGATTTAATTATTAACTCAATCTCCCTCTTGTCAGTATCATGGAGGAGCATTTCAGGTAACAGTCTCGGAACACTTAATCGAACTTAAACTAACTTATGCTGAGGACGACACACACACCCATGCCGGAGGGAGGACTCGAATCTCCGACGGGGGGAGCCTTGCGGATCATGACAAGACGCCCTAGACCACGCGGCTACCGGTCGCATCAAAAGTGAATTAAAATATTTTTAAAATCCTTCCTGCCTACCGTCCATAATGAAACCTGGAACACTTGGTCGTGGGCAGTGGAGATCGGGTTGACAACCACTGAAACACTAATGATGTTCACAGTGGTGTTCATACTGCTGTGTGATGAAAATAGTTTTATGGATGCTGCCGAACTCCTATGGATTTGTCTTGGTAGGGGTAGATAAAGCACTTGGAATACAAGACTGGAATAAGCATTTCAGAAGAGCTGGTTACTAGTTTGGCTGAGGCTACAACCATTACGCATGGGGCATGTGGTTGTTCTGAGTATGTTAGACAGTCGTTAGTAAAACCTTCATGGGCCCCTAGCCGTCAAACGGTGCAACAGCGACATTTTTGTCACATATAAAAACTGTTTCTTTGCTACTATAAAAACACTAAAATTTTGTGAGTTGTGAATATGCTCATATTAATACCTCTGCTTGCAGAACGCCTTTGGGTTTCCTTATACAGTAGGTACTGGGAGATGAAGAAACTTACGCAGGTTAGAGTAGCATGGAGAGCTGCATCAAACCAGTCTCTGGACTGAAGACCACAGCAACAACAACAACAACAACAACAACAACGACGATGAAGAAACTTACGCAGGATAGAGTAGCATGGAGAGCTGCATCAAACCAGTCTCTGGACTGAAGACCACAACAACAACAACAACAACAACAACGACGACGCCATAAAGCTACAATTTTTTTTTCCTGGTCTGTCGGTAGGTGGCACGCTCAGTTTGCCACGACCGGCGATTTATCTGCGTGTGCAGCTGACGCATGTGTTTTTCTGGGGGTTGTCTGTCTGGGACGCAGAGTCTCTGGATCTGAGCCTGAGCTCGCTATGGTGGAGTCGGCATTAATCGATCCCTGATAGCATCAGTGGGCTGTGTGCGACAACTTTGCTGGCTGGCCTCAGCCAATAACGTAATGCAATTTTGTAAACGTCTCTATGGGAACGCCTCACTGTTGACACAGCTGTGTAGACGTCTTCTGTTTTCTCAAGCAGCCAATGGCGGTTCGCAGCTGAAAGCTGGCAACGGGCGCTAGAGCTGCCAGCTATTCCCTTACACTGTCTCAGCTGCAGCTGTGGAGGTCTGCTCGCCACATATGGATGGCGGATGTTTACTTTGGAAAGCATGTCTGCAGTTACTGGAGAGTCGCCACTTCCCAAACACTATGGAGTTTGGCTAGGCCTGTTTCCTGCTACCTCGGTTGGTGGTCGTGGCAAAAAATAAACGGGGCGTTATTTCTTGAGAGCGTTACCAAAGTGTCCAGCACGGTTCGTGAAAACCCCTGTGTTTTGCTATTGAGCTGGCCGTTGTGGCCGAGCGGCTCTAGGCGCTTCAGTCTGGACCCGCGCTGCTGCTACGGTCGCAGGTTCGAATCCCGCCCCGGGCATGATGTGTAAGATGTCCTTAGGTTTACGTAGTTCTAAGTCTAGGGGACTGACGACCTCAGATGTTAAGTCCCATAGTGCTTAGAGCCGTTTGAACCATTTCAGTTTTGCTATTGAGTTCCCTTATCGCGCTTTCCATAAGATAGCCTAGTTTATACTGCTGCTTGCTATTTGTCGAAACCCTTTAAGTTGATCAGCATCGCAGTAATACGAAGTTAGCCAGGCAGTATAGTGGTTGGCACATTGTACTATATACACTCCTGGAAATTGAAATAAGAACACCGTGAATTCATTGTCCCAGGAAGGGGAAACTTTATTGACACATTCCTGGGGTCAGATACATCACATGATCACACTGACAGAACCACAGGCACATAGACACAGGGAACAGAGCATGCACAATGTCGGCACTAGTACAGTGTATATCCACCTTTCGCAGCAATGCAGGCTGCTATTCTCCCATGGAGACGATCGTAGAGATGCTGGATGTAGTCCTGTGGAACGGCTTGCCATGCCATTTCCACCTGGCGCCTCAGTTGGACCAGCGTTCGTGCTGGACGTGCAGACCGCGTGAGACGACGCTTCATCCAGTCCCAAACATGCTCAATGGGGGACAGATCCGGAGATCTTGCCGGCCAGGGTAGTTGACTTACACCTTCTAGAGCACGTTGGGTGGCACGGGATACACGCGGACGTGCATTGTCCTGTTGGAACAGCACGTTCCCTTGCCGGTCTAGGAATGGTAGAACGATGGGTTCGATGACGGTTTGGATGTACCGTGCACTATTCAGTGTCCCCTCGACGATCACCAGTGGTGTACGGCCAGTGTAGGAGATCGCTCCCCACACCATGATGCCGGGTGTTGGCCCTGTGTGCCTCGGTCGTATGCAGTCCTCATTGTGGCGCTCACCTGCACGGCGCCAAACACGCATACGACCATCATTGGCACCAAGGCAGAAGCAACTCTCATCGCTGAAGACGGCACGTCTCCATTCGTCCCTCCATTCACGCCTGTCGCGACACCACTGGAGGCGGGCTGCACGATGTTGGGGCGTGAGCGGAAGACGGCCTAACGGTGTGCGGGACCGTAGCCCAGCTTCATGGAGACGGTTGCGAATGGTCCTCGCCGATACCCCAGGAGCAACAGTGTCCCTAATTTGCTGGGAAGTGGCGGTGCGGTCCCCTACGGCACTGCGTAGGATCCTACGGTCTTGGCGTGCATCCGTGCGTCGCTGCGGTCCGGTCCCAGGTCGACGGGCACGTGCACCTTCCGCCGACCACTGGCGACAACATCGATGTACTGTGGAGACCTCACGCCCCACGTGTTGAGCAATTCGGCGGTACGTCCACCCGGCCTCCCGCATGCCCACTATACGCCCTCGCTCAAAGTCCGTCAACTGCACATACGGTTCACGTCCACGCTGTCGCGGCATGCTACCAGTGTTAAAGACTGCGATGGAGCTCCGTATGCCACGACAAACTGGCTGACACTGACGGCGGCGGTGCACAAATGCTGCGCAGCTAGCGCCATTCGACGGCCAACACCGCGGTTCCTGGTGTGTCCGCTGTGCCGTGCGTGTGATCATTGCTTGTACAGCCCTCTCGCAGTGTCCGGAGCAAGTATGGTGGGTCTGACACAACGGTGTCAATGTGTTCTTTTTTCCATTTCCAGGAGTGTATATGGATCTGAGCACTATGGGACTTATTATCTGAGGTCATCAGTCCCCTAGAACTTGGAACTACTTAAACCTAACTAACCTAAGGACATCGCACACATCCATGTCCGAGGCAGGATTCGATCCTGCGAACGTAGCGGTCGCGCGGTTCCAGACTGAAGCGCCTAGAACCACTCCGCCTCACCGGTCGGCGCAAATTGTACTCTCATTCAAATCCACATACGAACATCCCGGCTTAGGTTCTCCAAATCACTCCAGGCAACTGCCGGGTTGGTTCCCTTGAAAGGGCACGGCCGATTTGTCTCCACATCTTGACACAGCTCAACCTCGTACTCTGGTTCTAATGATCTCGATGTCGACGAGGCATTAAAACCTAATCTTCTTTTTTCCAGTAATAAGAACATTGCTGAGTTAGAAATAAACTCAGTAATAATTGGGACAGAATTTTGTGTATTTCCGTTTGTGAGAGATTTGCGTAAATGGTGTGTGTATTTTCTAGGTTTGCGCATCTTTAATATTTGTCATTATCAGTTAACACTGAGTGCTAAGGATATACTTTACACTTAGTTAACAAACAGTCCCGAAATAGTGATATGCAGATATACAGATTTAGTGAATTCAGTGTTCCTGGATACACAGTACCAAAAGTGTGCCAAGAATACCGAATTTAAGACATTGCCCTTCACCATAGACAACGCAGTGGTCGACTACCTTCACTTAACGACAGAGAGCAGCGGCGTTTGCGTAGAGTTGTCAGTGCTAACAGACCGCAACACACAGAAATCATTGTGGGACTTAACGACGAACGGTCCGTTAGAGCAGTGCGGGGAAATATGGCGGTAATGGGCTATAGCAGCAGACGACCGTCGCGAGACCTTTTTCTAAGGGCACGACATCGCTTTCAGTTCCTCTCCTGGTCTTTTGACCATACAGGTTCGATCCTAGTCGACTGTAAAACCGTGACCTGGTCAGATGAGTGCCGATTTCAGTAGATCTGGCGCTGACCCAACAATGCCGTGGACACATGTTGCCAACAAACTAAAAGAACTAAAGTAAACTCCGTCAGAACAGGCCTTGGAAGACCCAACGGTACCGACCGGCTGCCGTGTCGTCCTCAGCTCACAGGCGTCACTGGATGCGGATATGGAGGGGCCTCTGGTCAGCACACCGCTCTCCCGGCCGTATGTCAGTTTACGAGACCGGAGCCGCTACTTCTCAATCAAGTAGCTCCTCAGTTTGCCCCACAAGGGCTGAGTGCACCCCACTCGCAGACCGGTTGGTCACCCGTCCACGTGCTAGCCCAGCCCGACAGCGCTTAACTTTGGTGATCTGACGGGAACCGGTGTTACCGCTGCGACAATCCGATATGTTACTTACAAAGCTACCGGTGTGGGATCCGTACCAGATAGCGTTTATAGAAGAGATAGAGAAGATCCAACGGAGAGCAGCGCGCTTTGTTACAGGATCATTTAGAAATCGCGAAAGTGTTACGGAGATGATAGATAAACTCCAGTGGAAGACTCTGCACGAGAGACGCTCAGTAGCAAGCTACTGGATTTTGTTAAAGTTTCGAGAACATACCTTCACCGAGGAGTCAAGCAGTATATTGCTCCCTCCTACGTATATCTCGCGAAGAGCCCATGAGGATAAAATCAGAGAGATTACAGCCCAGAGGCATACCGACAATCCTTCTTTCCACGAACAATACGAGACTGGAATAGAAGGGAGAACCGATAGAGGTACTCAGGGTACCCTCCGCCACACACCGTCAGGTGGCTTGCGGAGTATGGATGTAGATGTAGATGAAATAGATGAAAGCACTGTGAAATCTGGTGGTGGCTACATAATTCTATGGGCTGTGTTTACATGGAATGCACTGGGTCCTGGTTATGCTCAGCTAGTTGGAGACCATTTGCAGCTACTTATGGACATCATGTTCCCAAACAAAGATGCAGTTTTTATGGATGACAATGTGCCATGTCGCCAGACTGCAACTGTTGGCCCTTGGTTTAAAGAACTTTCAAGACAACTGGAGTGCATATATGGGCACCCAGATTACCCAGCATGAATCACATCGAACATTTCTGGGGCGTAACGTTGAGATCAGTTCTTTCACAAAATTCTGCAAATTCTGCACATAATTTACCAATTATGGACGGCTACAGAGGCAGAATGGCTCAATATTTCTGCAGGGGACTCCCAAAGAATAGTTGTGTTCATGGCGCATCGAGTTGCTGCACTAAGATATTAGGAGGCACCCCATGACTTTCATCGCCTCAGTGTATATAGAGAGACTTTTGACGCTTGAAGTGCTATTCTTGTTGTGATACCGATTTCTGGGTAGACAGAACTACTGTCGAATCCAGTAAGTGCCTCTGGGGTGATTTATAATGCTTATAGAGTTCAAAGAATTCGTTTGGTTTTAGTGAAAAGACAAATGGAATTTTGTGTCCTGTTACAGAATCTGTAATTTAAATTTTTGCTAATTTATTTGATGCACAGAGTGTCCTACTCAAACCTCCCTGATTTCAAGGCCCCAGGTGAGATAAACCACAGTAGATACGACAGTGAAAAATGCACCACATTGTAGAGGATCTCAAAGAATTTGTATTCCCGCGTCAGAAGTGCAAAGTATCGTCGCCAGAGTGCAGCATGGTCGCATGAAGTGAAAATGGCGACTCCACAGCACCGCGCGGAAGCAGTAGTGTGGTTTGCAGAAACAAAATCGCCGATTACTGTGTAAAGAAATTATCGTCGTGCGTATGAATGTGATCCACCTGATGTGAAAACAGTTAAGGAATGGTATACGAACTTTCTGGAAACAGGAGGTATTCGTAAACATCCTGGCGGTGCACTTTACGGAGTTTCAGAAGAGACGGTGGAGGACATCAGACAAACGTTTCTCAGTAGCCCGCATAAGTCAATTCGTCAAGCATCTAGGCAACTTGATGTACCTCGATCAACATTGTATCGTGTAGTTCACCAACGTCTTCGTATGTGTGCTTACTGAGTGCAAATTCTGCAACATCTGACGCCGAACGACAAATCATGCCGATAACAATTTGCTGTGGATATACTGCAGCTTATTGATATGGATGCCAGCTTCCTGGAAAAATGTTTATTCTCAGATGAGGCAACCTTTCATCTATCAAGAAGGGTTAATAGGCATAATGTTCGGATTTGGGGTTTGCAAATTCGCACATTGTCATTGAACATGTTCGTGATAGCCCTAAACTAAACGTCTGGTGCTGGCCAATGCACCACAGCATTGTTGGACCGTTGTTCTTTGCGGAACAAACACTGAATCAGTCACTGTATATGGACATGCTAGAGCAGTTTGTGTACCCTCTGATACAAGACTTGCAACTCATCATTTTTCAACAAGATGGAGCTCTGCCACATTGGTCAACGGATGTTCACAAGTTCCTGGATAATAAATTTCCCAATCGTTGGATCGGACATGGAGGACCCATTGCCTGGCCACCACGTCCACCCGACATTACGCCACTTGGTTTGTTCATGTGAGGGCTCGTGAAGGACCGAGTGTATGCGACCAAAGCGGACGACATTCCTGCGTTGCGACATCGTATCACTAATGCGATTGCAACAGTAACAGAGGAAATGTTACAAAGAACTCGGCCAGAAATTGAATGTAGACTCGATATTCTTCGTGCTACAAGTGGTTCACATGTAGAGGTGTATTCATGATAAACAAATAAATTATTTGAGATGCTCTACAATGTGGTGCATTATTCATTGTATCTAATGTGTCTTCTCTTCCTGGGTCTTTGAAATCAGAGAGATTTGAGTGGGACACCCTGTATTTCTACATCTACGTGATTACTCTGCTATTCACAATAAAGTGCCTGGCAGAGGGTTCAATGAAACACCTTCAAGCTGTCTCTCTACCGTTCCACTCTCCAACGGCACGCGGGAAAAACGAGCACTAAATTTTTTCTGTGCGAGCCCTCATTTCTCTTATTTTACCGTGATGACCATTTCTTCCTATATAGGTGGGTGCAAACACAATGTTTTCGCAATCGGAGGAGAAGACTGGTGATTGAAATTTCATGAGAAGATCCCGTCGCAACGAAAAATGCCTTTGTTTTAATGATTGCCACTCCCATTCACGTATCATGTCTGTTGCTCTATCTCCCCTATTCGACCATAATACAAAACGAGCTGCCCTTCTTTGTACTTTTTCGGTGTCATCCGTCAGTCCCACCTGATGCAGATCCCACACTGCACAGCAGTACTCCAGAATAGGGCGGACAACCGTGGTGTAAGCAGTCTCTTTAGTAGACCTGTTCCACCTTCTAAGTGTTCTGCCAATGAATCGCAGTCTTTGGTTTGTTCTACCACAATATTATCTATGTGATCGTTCCAATTTAGGTTATTTGTAATTATAATCCCTAAGTATTTAGTTGAATTTACAGCCCTCAGATTTGTGTGACTTATCGCGTTATCGAAATTTAGCTGATTTCTTTTAGTACTCATGTGAATAACTTCGCACTTTTCTTTAGTCAGGGTCAATTGCCACTTTTCGCACCATACAGATATCTTATCTAAATCATTTTGCATGTCGTTTTGATCATATGATGACTTTACAAGACGGCAAATGACAGCATCATCTGCAAACAATCTAAGACGGCTACTCAGATTGTCTCCTATGTCGTTAATAGAGATCAGGAACAATAGAGGGCCTATAACACTTCCTTGGGGCACGCCGGATATTACTTCTGTTTTACTCGATGACTTTCCGTCCATTACTACGAACTGTGACCTTTCTGACAGGAAATCACGAATCCAGTCGCACAACTGAGGCGATACTCCATAGGCACACAGTTTGATTAGAAGACGCTTGTGAGAAACGGTGTCGAAAGCCTTCTGGAAATCTAAAAATATGGAATCAATTTGACATCCCCTGTCGATAGCACTTATTACTTCATGAGTACAAAGAGCTAGTTGTGTTTCACAAGAACGACATTTTCTGAATCCGTGTTGACTATATGTCAATAAATCGTTTTCTTCGAGTTACTTCATAATGTTCGTATACAGTATATGTTCCAAAACCCCGCAGAAAATCGACGTTAGTGATATAGGCCTGTAATTGAGCGGATTACTCCTACTTCCCTTTTTGGGTATTGGTGTGACTTGAGCAATTTTCCCGTCTTTAGGTACGGATCTTTCTGTGAGCGAGTGGTTGTACATAATTGCTAAATATGGAGCTATTTTATCAGCATACTCTGAGAGGAACCTGACTGGTATACAATCTGGACCGGAGGCCTTGCCTTTATTGAGTGATTTAAGCTGCTTTGTTACACCGAGGATATCTACTTCTATGTTTCTCATCTTGGCAGTTGTTCTTGATTGGAATTCAGGAATATTTACTTCGCCTTCTTTGGTGAAAGAGTTTCGGAAAACCGTGTTTAATAACTCTACTTTGGTGGCACTGTCATCAATGACTTCACCGTTGTTATCGAGCAGTGAAGGTATTGATTGCGTCTTGCCACTGGTGTGCTTTACATATGACCAGAATCTCTTTGGGTTTTCTGCAAGATTTCGAGACAGAATTTCGTTGTGGAAATTATTAAAAGCATCTCGCATTGAAATACGCGATGTATTTCGAACTTCTGTAGAACTTGGCCAATCTTGGGGATTTTGCGTTCTTTTAAATTTGGCATGCTTTATTCGTTGCTACTGCAACAACGATCTGACCCGATTTGTGTACCGTGGGGTGTCTGTACCATCACTTATTAATTTATGTGGTATATATCTCTCAAATGCTGTCGATACTATCTCTTTGAAAACATTCCACAACTTTTTTACACTTACATTATATTTTCCGAAAGAATAATGGATTTTTACTGTTAATGTTAAACCTCTGGTTTAGTCAGTTAATCCAGGTCCCATCTCCTTAAATTCCCACCTTTTTGCAGTTTCTTCAGTTTTAATCTACAGCTCATAACCAATATATTGTGATCAGAGTCCACATCTGCCCCTGGAAATGTCTTACAGTTGAAAACCTAGTTCCTAAATCTCTGTCTTACCATTATATAATCTATCTGATACCTTCTAGTATCTCCAGGATTTTTCCATGTATACAACCCTCTTTTATAATTCTTGAACCAATTTTTTTTTTTTTTTTTTTTTTGGTGGGGATTAAGGGCGCTCAACTACTGAGGTCATTAGCGCCCAGTCACTGTTGTTAGAGCACATGGAATCTAGTAAAACTCAAGGGGAGGGGAGGACACCAGAAAGACCTGACAAAGGTGCAGATAAAATAAGTAAAAAGCTTAGATGTCTTTGGACAAGCCAGTCAAAGTTATAAAACGCAGAAAACGAGCAGCTGCTCGAGCGTCATCAGCTAAAATATCCGGTAAAGTAGATGGCAGGGACAGGACAACACGAGATTGACTAAAGCGGGGACACGACAATAAAACATGGCGCACTGTTAATGCCTGACCACAAGGGTACTGCGGGGCTGGGTCACCGGAGAGCAGGTAGCGGTGGCTAAACCGGCAATGCCCAATCCGCAACCTGGTCAGAAGGACCTCCTCTCGCCGAGATGATCGGGAGGAGGTTGCCCATGCTGTTGGGAGTGGTTTTACTGCCCGGAGCTTGTTTCCTTGGAGGGATGACCAAGCATCCCACCACAACGGCACAAGGCTC
This sequence comes from Schistocerca nitens, assembly GCF_023898315.1. Taxonomy (NCBI): domain Eukaryota; kingdom Metazoa; phylum Arthropoda; class Insecta; order Orthoptera; family Acrididae; genus Schistocerca; species Schistocerca nitens. Next base: position 13,310,797 of record NC_064623.1, on the reverse strand, counting down.
TTACAAACATCCCCACGAACGTCAGATGACGGGACACAATGGGAGGCTGGCTGAGGCAGGAAGACTGCAGACTTGGCTGCAGCATCCGCAGCCTCATTCCCAGGCACTCCTACATGTCCAGGAACCCACAGAAAGCTGACAGGAGAACCATTATCAGCGAAAGAATGGAGGGACTGCTGTATCCGTTGAATCAAGGGATGGACCGGATAGGGAGCTCCAAGGCTCTGAAGAGCACTGAGTGAGTCAGAGCAGAGTACATACGATGAATGGCGGTGGCGGCGGGCATACTGAACGGCCTGATGGAGAGCAGAAAGTTCGGCCGTAAAGCTCGAACATTGGTCGAGGAGCCGGTATTTAAAGGTGGCGGCCCCGACGACAAAGGCACAGCCGACACCATCGTCAGTTTTGGAGCCATCGGTGTAAATAAAGGTGTGACCGACAAGTCGAGCACGAAGTTCGACAAACCGTGAGCAATACACTGCAGCCGGAGTACCCTCCTTCGGGAGTGAGCTGAGGTCGAGATAAATATGAACCGGAGCCTGGAGCCAAGTTGGTGTCGGGCTCTCACCCTCTCTGAAGGTTGTAGGGAGGGCAAAATCCAATTGTCGAAGCAGGCGACAGAAGCGGACTCCGGGGGGCAGCAGGGCAGACACATACAACCCGTACTGACGGTCGAGAGAATCGGCGAAGAAGGACTGGTAAGAGGGGTGGTCGGGCATAGACAACAGCCAGCAGGCATACCGACACAGCAGTACGTCGCGCCGGTAGGTCAATGGTAATTCGGCAGCTTCAGCATAAAGACTCTCGACAGGACTAGTGTAGAAGGCTCCGGTCGCAAGACGTAACCCCCGATGGTGGATGGAGTTGAGACGGCGTAAGAGGGATGGCCGAGCAGACGAGTAGACGAAGCTCCCATAATCCAGCTTCGATCGGACTATGGACCGATATAAGCGAAGCAGGACAGTGCGATCCGCTCCCCAAGATGAACCACTAAGAACTCTGAGGACATTAAGGGAAAGTGTACAACGGGCCGCCAAATAAGAGACATGCGGAGACCAACACAGTTTCCTGTCCAACGTGAGCCCTAGAAACTTAGTTGTTTCCACGAATGGGAGAACAACGGGACCGAGATGTAAGGATGGCGGAAGGAACGCTTTATATCGCCAAACGTTGATACAAACCGTCTTCTCTTCAGAGAACCGGAAGCCATGTGCCACGCTCCATGAGTATAGGCTGTCTAGACAACGCTGAAGGTAGCGCTCCAGGAGGCACGTTCTCTGGGCACTGCAGTAGATCGCGAAGTCATCGACAAAGAGAGAGCCTGAGACATTAGGTGGAATGCAATCCATAATTGGATTGATCGCGATGGCAAAAAGGGCTACGCTCAAGACGGAGCCCTGAGGCACTCCGTTCTCCTGGAGGAAGACGTCGGACAATACGGAACCCACACGTACCCTAAACTTTCGATCCGTTAAAAAGGAATCAATAAAAAGGGCCAGGCGACCGCGTAGGCCCCACCTGTGCATAGTGCGGAGGATACCTCCTCTCCAACAGGTATCATAAGCCTTCTCCAAATCCAAGAACACGGCTACCGTTTGGCGCCTTCGCAAAAAGTTGTTCATGATGAATGTCAACAAGGTCACAAGGTGGTCAACAGCGGAGCGGCGGCGACGAAAGCCGCATTGGACATTGGTAAGTAGCCGTCGAGATTCAAGAATCCAAACTAACCGAGCATGAACCATGCGCTCCAACACCTTACAGACACAGCTTGTAAGAGAAATGGAGCGGTAACTAGAAGGAAGGTGTCTATCCTTCCCGGGTTTGGGTATAGGAACAACGACGGCGTCTCGCCAACGCATGGGGACCTGACCTTCGGTCCAGACGCGATTGTAGGTACGAAGAAGGAAGCTTTTGCCCGCCGGAGAAAGGTTTGCCAGCATCTGAACGTGAATGGCATCTGGCCCCGGAGCAGAGGACCGGGACAGTGCAAGCGCACGTTCGAGTTCCCGCATAGTAAAGGGGGCATTATAAGTTTCCAGATTCAGCGAGTGGAAGGAAGGTCGCCGAGCCTCTTCTGCCTCTTTCCTGGGAAGGAAGGCAGGGTGGTAATGGGCGGAGCTTGAAACCTCCGCGAAAAACCGGCCGAAGGCGTTGGAGACAGCCACAGGATCGAGGACCTCATTACCTGAGGTCAGGCCAGGTACTGAGGAGTGGTCCTTAATGCCCGACAGCCGGCGCAGCTACCCCATACGACAGAAGAGGGAGTAAAACTGTTAAAGGAGCTGGTGAAAGAGGCCCAACAAGCTTTTTTGCTGTCTTTGATGACTCTACGGCATTGCGCTCGGAGTCGTTTGTATCCAATACAATTCGCCGACGTAGGATGGCGGCGAAAGGTGCGTAAAGCACGTCGTCGAGCACGGATAGCGTCTCTACAAGCCTCGTTCCACCAGGGGACGGAAACGCGACGTGAAGAAGAGGTAGTACGAGGAATGGAACGTTCGGCAGCATTGATGATAACAGCCGCGAGGTATTCGACCTGACTGTCACAACTGAGAAAATCGTGGTCCGGAAAGGTCGCCAGGGAGGAGTAAAGTCCCCAGTCAGCTTTCGGTATGTTCCAGCTCGAAGGACGTGTGGATGGGGTGTGGTGCAGGAGACGAACGACACAGGGGAAGTGGTCGCTCGAATAGGTGTCAGAAAGGACATACCACTCGAACCGACGGGCAAGAGTGGTAGAACAGATCGAGAGGTCCAAGTGGGAGTAGGTATGAGTAGAGTCAACGTGCAACATGACCCCACCATGAGCTGGGATACCGTCCACAGGGGTGAGGTCATACCGCTCCGAGGTATAGTGGGTAAAGGCAATACGGTCAGTCAGGCGCAACTTGGCTTCCTGGAGACCAAGGACGAGCGGACAGTGCAGGCGGAGGAGCAGTTGTAATTCCTCCCGATTAGATCGAATACCTCTTACGTTCCAATGTAACAAGGCCATCGCTAGTCAAAAAAGAGGGGGAACGAGACGGGGTAAGAGCTGGTTACCTCGACGGCCGCGGAGGGCCAGGTTTCGAGGGAACAACGCTACAACCGGCGGGAGGCGGATCTTGTTCCATCGAGTCGTCGCCAGCTGCGGCCGCTGTCCCTGGTTGTGTAGGAGGGGCAGCATCATTTGCCGACGAGCGGCCAGCTGAGCGCCTGGCAGCAGAGCGTCCCGGCGAAACTGAGGACGGCCGGGAGCAGCGACTCACAGATGGAGCGTCAGACGAAACGCGCCGGGGTGGAGAGGGGGATAGAGACTTCTTCTTGGAGGCCTTCTTGGAAGTCCGAGGAGGCACAGGGATGGTGGGCTGGACCCGAAGAATGTCCTCACGCGCGGGGTCCGTTTTGGAACGCCGGACCTCTGAAGCTGGGGTCCGGAACGTTTCCCCGATGGACGCCTGAGAAGAGGATCGCTTCTCAGGCGGCGGTGGAGGAGGAGGAGGAGGAAGGGTGACCCCTGGGGCAGAGGGGGCGGGGGCCACGGGGGAGGAGGATTTGGAAGGGAGGGATTTGGGAGGCGGAGGCAGAGACCCCGGATGGGGGGGAGGAGGCGGACGGGGGACAGGATAGGGGTGAGGATACCGCGGAAGGAGTGGACACAACTGAGGCAAACGAAGTGGTCAACGGCACGGGATGGAGGCGGTCATACTTCTTCCTGGCCTCAGAATAAGAGAGCCGATCCAAAGTTTTGAGTTCTTGTATCTTCTTCTCCTTCTGATATGCGGGGCAGTCTGAGGATCTAGGCGAGTGGATGCCAGGACAATTAATGCACCGAAGTGGTGGGGTGCATGTATGTTCCTCACGAAGAGGACGTCCACAATCGCCACAAAGGGGCTCAGCCTCACACCGTGACGACATGTGCCCAGAGCGCAAACACCGAAAACAGCGCATAGGAGGTGGGACGTAAGGTCGCACGTCGCACCGGTAGCACATCACCTTTACCTTCTCTGGGAGAACGTCCCCCTCGAAGGCGAGGATAAAGGCCCCGGTGTCGATGTGACGGTCTTTGGGGCCGCGCTGGACTCGCCGGACGAAATGCACGCCTCGGCGCTCCAGGTTGGCCCTGAGCTCCTCATCAGATTGCAGCAGGAGGTCCCGATGAAAAATAACCCCCTGCGTCCTATTTAGTGTCAGATGTGGGACAATAGATACTGGGATGTCCCCTAGGCGGTCGCACGCCTGAAGCGCCGCCGACTGTGTGGCGGAGGTGGTCTTGATAAGAACGGACCCCGAACGCATCTTACTGAGAGCCTCGATTTCCCCAAAGATGTCCTCAATGTGCTGAACAAAGAACATGGACTTGGAGGTGGCGAACGTCCCCCCATCGGATCGAGAACAGACCAAATAGTGGGGGAAGTACTTCGCCCCAAGCCGGTGGGCCTGTCCCTCCTCCCAGGGAGGGGCCAAGGGGGAAAGGGCAGGAGAACCAGAACTAGAAACAGTACCTTTCCTTTTGAAAGACTCGGTCGCAGAGCGACCTGATGCGTGTTGACGTTTCATCTGCGAAACGTCCGCCCCGATACCACCCACTCCGACCAGGGGCTCTCCCCACGGGCGCCACCCAGCCTCAGCAAGTGCCACCTGGCAGGATGACCGTTGCCGGGAGTCCTGATGCCCCAAGGAGACGGGCATCTACTCCTTGGTCGACGTGGGGGGGGTGCAGCTCAGGTATCGGCAGTACGAGCCCTGTGTTGTCAGGGGGCTACAACCTAGAGGGTACATGACGACCCCACCACAAAGGGCTGGCTACCGTGCTGGATTTCTGGTGCCATGGAAAGTCCATCATGATCGTAGGTGCAGATGGGGACGCACTATGGGCGTAACTAGTACAAGCCATCAGGCGTTTAGGCCCAATTTGAGGAATAGTGGGTATGGTTACAACGCCGGTACAATGCTGAGTGCCAAGGTCTTAGTGCACTGAGGACCAGTGGTACACCTCGTAAGGCGTCCTTCCCCAAAAGGCTCGTACTTCTGTAGAATTTTGAAAAATGGAGGTCAAACCCCAAGGGGGACCATCACATGGAAGGCTGAAACGGTTGAAACTCCTTTTAGTCGCCTCTTACGACAGGCAGGAATACCTCGGGCCTATTCTTACCCTGGACCCGCAGGGGGGCTTGAACCAAGTGTTAACTATGATTAAGTTATGCTTTGTGCAAAATTCTACCAGACGGATTCCTCCTTCATTTCTTACCCCCAATCCATATTCACCTACTATGTTTCCTTCTCTCCCTTTCCCTACTCTCGAATTACAGTCACCCATGACTATTAAATTTTCGTCTCCCTTCACTACCTGAATAATTTCTTTTATCTCATCGTACATTTCATCAATTTCTTCATCATCTGCAGAGCTAGTTGGCATATAAACTTGTACTACTGCAGTAGGCGTGAGCTTCGTGTCTATCTTGGCCACAATAATGCGTTCACTGTGCTGTTTGTAGTAGCTTACCCGCACTCCTATTTTTTTTATTCATTATTAAACCTACTCCTGCATTACCCCTATTTGATTCTGTATTTATAACACTGTATTCACCTGACCAAAAGTCTTGTTCCTCCTGCCACCGAACTTCACTAATTCCCACTATATCCAACTTTAACCTATCCATTTCCCTTTTTAAATTTTCTAACCTACGTCACGTCGAAATGAAGTGTAAGCTAGAGACAAATAGAGATGGAGAGCTGCCAGCCAGTCGAAAGATGGAAGATGGAAAGTACACGAGCAACTATCGCAATTATCTTACGTGGTGTAGAAAATCACGGAAGATCTAAAAGTGAATATCTACAGGTGTTTTTTGTACCTGATTCCTCGAATGACAGTAGAGTCAACAGCCTTCGGTGCATAAACGTGAAGCGCGTGTATCCCAGAATCAAACTTACCTTTGATGTCGATAGGAGGTTCATTTGGCACTCCACTATAGCTGGTCGTAAAGTAATGAATTTCGTAAAGCGGCAGGAAAATAGCAGCTTCGTTGAACCAGACGTGGTAGTAGAAGCTGTAGAGCACGTCGGCGAGAGCGAACATTGACGACGCCTCTGGCTGTTGCTTCTCACACTGCGCGCTGAAGTCGTCGCGAAAGGCGAGGTACTGCCCGTGGTACGACAGCAGGCGATCATTCAACAGCGGCAGCCTGTTGACGCACGAGCGGCGAGGTTGAACGTTAAAAGCAAATAAAACAAACACGCCAAATCATGTACAGTGCAAGCAAGAACGTAAGAATGTGCATGATGGAATTTTCGCTCTGCAGCGGAATGTGTGCGCTTATTTGAAACTCACTGGCAGATTAAAACTGCTTACTGGACTGCGACTAGAACCGTCGTGTATTTTTTTTTTTTTAAGTAAAGGTATTTCCTTGTGATGAGCTACAGTGATAAAAATGGTGGTCCATTCATCGTGACCGGACCAAATATCTCACGAAATAAGCGTCAAACGAAAAAAACTGCAAAGAACGAAATTTGTCTAGATTGAAGGAGGAAGCCAGATGGCGCTATGGTTGGCCCGCTAGATCGCGCTGCCATAGGTCAAACAGATATCAACTGCGTTTTTTAAAGTAGCAACCCCCACTTTTTATTAGATATTCGCGTAGTACGTAAAGAAATATGAATGTTTTAGAAAGGACAACTCTTTTCGGTTTGTAATAGATGGCGCTGTAATAGTCACAAGCATATGGCTCACAATTTTAGACGAACAGTTGGTAACAGTTCGGTTTTTTAAATTAAAATACAGAACGTAGGTACGTTTGAACATTTTATTTCGGTTGTTCCAATGTGATACATGTACATTTGCGAACATATCATTTCTGAGAACGCATGCTGTTACAGCGTGATTACCTGTAAATACCACACTAATGCAATAAATGCTCAAAATGATGTCCGTCAACCTCAATGCATTTGGCACTACGTGTAACGACATTCCTCTCAACAGCGAGTAGTTCGCCTTCCGTAATGTTCGCACATGCATTGTCAATGGGCTGAGGCATGTTGTCAGGCGTTGTCGGTGGATCACGATAGCAAATATCCTTCAACTTTCCCCACAGAAAGAAATCCGGGGACGTCAGATCTGGTGAACGTGCGGGCCATGGTATGGTGCTTCGACGACCAATCCACCTGTTGTGAAATATACTATTCAATACCGCTTCAACCGCACGCGAGCTATGTGCCGGACATCCATCATGTTGGAAGTACATCGGGATTCTGTCATGCAGTGAAACATCTTGTAGCAACATCGGTAGAACATTACGTAGGAAATTAGCATACATTGCACCATTTAGATTGCCATCGATAAAATGGGGGCCAATTATCCTTGCTCCCATAATGCCGCACCATACATTAACCCACCAAGGTCCCTGATATTTCACTTGTCGGAGCCATAGTGGATTTTCCGGTTGCCCAATAGTGCATATTATGCCTGTTTACGTTACCGCTGTTGGTGAATGATGCTTCGTCGCTAAATAGAACGCGTGCAAAAAATCTGTAATGGTCCCGTAATTTCTCTTGTTCCCAGCGGCAGAATTGTACACGACGTTCAAAGTCGTCGCCATGCAAATCCTGGTGCATAGAAATATGGTACGGGTGCAATCGATGTTGATGTTGCATTCTCAACACCGACGTTTTGATTCCCAATTCTCGCGCAATTTGACTGCTACTGATGTGCGGATTAGCCGCGACTGCAGCTTTAACACCTACTTGGGCATCATCATTTGTTGGCGTTTCACATGTGACTGAACGTTTCCTGTTTCCTTAAATAACGTAAATATCCGGACACTTAGATGATGTCGTCCAGGGTACCGAGCAGCAGACATAGCACGCGCCCGTTGGGCATTTTGATTACAATAGCCATACATCAACACGGTATCGACCTTTTCCGCAGTTGGTAAACGGTCCATTTTAACACGGGTAATGTATCACGAAGCAAATGCCTTCCGCACTGGCGGAATGTTACGTGATACCACGTACTTATACGTTTGTGACTATTACAGCGCCATCTATCACAAAGCGAAAAAAGTGGTCCAACTAAAACATTCATATTTCTTTACGTACTACACGAATATGTAATAATAAATGGGGGTTCCTGTTTTAAGAAATGCAGTTGATATCCGATGGACCTATGGCAGCGCCATCTAGCGGGCCAACCATAGCGCCATCTGGTTTCCCCCTTCAAAAAAATGGTTCAAATGGCTCTGAGCACTATGGGACTTAACTTCTCAGATCATGTCCCCTAGAACTTAGAACTAGTTAAACCTAACTAACCTAAAGACATCACACACATCCACGCCCGAGGCAGGATTCGAACCTGCGACCGTAGAGGTCGCGCGGTTCCCGACTATAGCGCCTAGAACCGCTCAGCCTCTCCGGCCGGCTTTCCCCCTTCAAGCGACAAGTTTCGTTCTTTGTAGTTTTTTCGTTTGACGCTTATTTCGTGAGATATTTGGCCCAGTCATTATCAATGGAGCAACCTGTGTAACGTTAAACAAATGTTGATGTAAATTTTTATCTTTGCTAACGGGTTCTGTTATTTATCTACATAAAACATGGAACTTTAACGAACAGCAGCATACATTTTTCATCCGCAGAAGACGTACAGGAATGTCTATGTTCTGTGTTATTCCCCCCATCGTCGGACAATCCAAGCCAAGGCACGCTCCCGACTCCGTCTCCTCAAGCTCCTCTCCGGCAGTACGTGGGGTCTGGACCCCTCCACCATCCTCCACACCTATAAATCCCTCATCCGCCCTATCCTCTGTTACGCCCATCCGGCCTGGATCTCTGCCCCCCCTACCTTCAGATCCTTGAACGCCATGCCCTCCGCCTTGCCTATCGCATCCGTCTCCCCTCCCCCACGCGGATCCTGTACGACCTAATTCCGTTCCCCCACCTCCTACTTTTCCTCTAACAGATACGGATCCTCTACACCTCCCGTAAACTCGATCCTCCTCACCCGTTTGTCTCACCTATCCTCTCCCTCCCCCGACTGCTGCCGTGCCTGTATTCCCACGTCCCACCTGCTCTCCATCTCTCCACCCTCCTTACCCTCTCCCAAGGTGGCTTCCGCCAGCTCCCCCTCCTACCACATTTGATCCTCCCTTCCTGTGTTTGTTCGTTTGGGCACCCTCCCTCCCTTCTCTCCTCTTTCCCTCCCTCCTCCCTTTCTCCCCACTCCTCCCCCGGGCTTCCCCTAACTCCGTCACTCTACTCCTCGTCCCATCTCCTCTGCCATTAGCATCTTGCTCTCCCATCTCCCTCCCCCTCACCCTTCTCACCCTCTTGGCAGGTCCCCGGACTCGCACACGTTACGTGAACATTCGCGCGCCGGAGATCATCGCCATCCGTTTCTCGTGTGTGCCGTCGTGTTTTGTGTTCAGTGTTCAACGTCACACTCCATCGTTCACATGTGCCATCGACATCATCAGCGTTAGTGCGTCGTGTCAACAGTTTGTAGTGTGGATTATCGTCGAGTGTGAACGGCTCCGTGGTTTTGTATTTATGTGGCTACTGTTTTATTACCCGCCATTATGTAAATTATGTCTATTCCTTCTGTGTTATTACACAGGGTGGTCAGAAATAGTCTGAAAAGTTTGTGATGGTGTTGCAAGGTATATTGTCGTGAGAAATAATTCTTTAAAAAAAATTCGATACCTAGCGCCGTTTCCGAGATAAATAGCACTGAATTTAACCAATCAGACCGTTTCGTGATCAAATTTCAAGCTCGCCGTCAGGAATAATTACTGTCAGTTGGTGTCAGCGTAGATGACAGCACACGAAACTGCTCAACCTTTGAGTCTGTTCGATATTGAGTCGGTATCCCATTTTTATATCAGTTTCTTGGTTTTCGGGAAAGCAAACCAAGAACACGTTCGGCAACCCCGTTTCTTGAAGCTGCACACTCAGTAACTTGACTGGATAACTTCAGTGCTAATTAACTCAGAAACAGCGCAATGTGTCTAATTTTCTTTGTGACATTCATTTCTGAGTGCAACCTGCCCTGTAGCACCCATAGACGCTTTTCAGACTTTTCCTGACCACCCTGTGTACAGGGTGAGTCACTAAGTGCTGCCAGCTAGAATAAATCTGAAAGTATGACAGTAGCTGAAAAGTTTGTGGGACATATGTTGCATGGGAAAACAGGGGTCACAATATGACGTTGGTTTTTGTTGCTCGGTGGGGTCGCTTTAGAGATATGAAGCTCACCTTCGTTTTTTAAATGGGATGCTATAGTTTGGCACTTGTTTTTGACGGCGCCTATCAAGACGAATCCAATGATGTGTAACAGTAAGGTCTTTGAAGGTCAACGAAGATCAAAAATGTGGTTGTTGTTGTTGTGGTCTTCAGTCCTGAGACTGGTTTGATGCAGCTCTCCATGCTACTCTATCCTGCGCAAGCTTCTTCATCTCCCAGTACCTACTGCAGCCCACATCCTTCTGGGTCACTTGCTTAGTGTATTCATCTCTTGGTCTCCCTCTACGATTTTTACCCTCCCCGCTGCCCTCCAGTACTAAATTGGTGATCCCTTGATGCCTCAGAACATGTCCTATCAACCGGTCCCTTCTTCTTGTCAAGTTGTGCCACAAACTCCTCTTCTCCCCAATTCTATTCAATACCTCCTGATTAGTTATGTGGTCTACCCATCTAATCTTCATCATTCTTCTGTAGCACCACATTTCGAAAGCTTCTATTCTCTGCATGTCTAAACTATTTATCGTCCATGTTTCACTTCCATACATGGCTACAGTCCATACAAATACTTTCAAAAACGACTTCCTGACACTTAAATCACTACTCGATGTTAACAAATTTCTCTTCTTCAAAAACGCTTTCCTTGCCATTGGCAGTCTACATTTTATATCCTCTCTGCTTCGACCATCACCCATTATTTTGCTCCCCAAATAGCAAAACTCCTTTACTACTTTAAGAGTCTCATTTCCTAATCTAATTACGTCAGCATCACCCGATTTAATTCGACTACATTCCATTATCCTCGTTTTGCTTTTGTTGATGTTCATCTTATATCCTCCTTTCAAGACACAGTCCATTCCGTTCAACTGCTCTTCCAAGTCCTTTCTGTGCCTGACAGAATTACAATGTCATCGGCGAACCTCAAAGTTTTTATTTCTTCGCCATGGATTTTAATACCTACTCCGAACTTTTCTTTTGTTTCCTTTACTGCTTGCTCAGTATACAGATTGAATAACATCGGGGAGAGGCTACAACCCTGTCTTACTCCCTTCTCAACCACTGCTTCCCTTTCATGCCCCTCGACTGTTATAACTGCCATCTCGTTTCTGTACAAATTGTAAATAGCCTTTCGCTCCCTGTATTTTACACCTGCCGCCCTTAGAATTTGATAGAGGGTATTCCAGTCAACATTGTCAAAAGCTTTCTCTAAGTCTACAAATGCTAGAAATGTAGGTTTGCCTTTCCTTAATCTTTCTTCTAAGATAAGTCGTAGGGTCAGTATTGCCTCACGTGTATGTGGTATGAGCGACCATTTACAGAAGATGTTCGAAGTGATGACCATTGGTAACTATGCAGTGCTGCAATCTTCTTATCATGTATTGAGTGATATTCCTTATCACTTCGGCACTTACCGAAGCACATGCTCTTACAATTCTCTCTCGTATATCATGCAAATAGTAAATATTCGCCGAATACGGCCTATCCATCTTACGTGCCATCGATATGTAAACACCATTCGATGGTTTCACAATACATCACTAATGGGAACGACATGACTAGTATCGTCGAATCAAGCTAATGTGAAGGACGTATTCCTTCGAAGAATACGTCGATATGCTTCTCATTTACAGAGACTGCCAACGAAATTCAGTGAGATCTAGAGAGTTATTCGCTGAAAGATATCCCCAACGTACTCATCCTACACGTGTGTATGATAAATTGAGAACAACTGGATCAAAAATGGATCTGAGCACTATGGGACTTAACTGCTGTGGTCATCAGTCCCCTAGAACTTAGAACTACTTAAACCGAACTAACCTAAGGACATCACACACATCCATGCCCGAGTCAGGATTCGAACCTGCGACCGTAGCGGTGGCGCGGTTCCAGACTGAGGCGCCTAGAACCGCTCGGCCACATGCAACTGGTTCTTCAACGCATCAGGAACACATCCGGCAAAGGATAGTTACTAACGAGGGAACGGAAATTGGTACTCTTGCAACTGTGGTTCGAGATCCTTGTGTTAGTTCGCGTCAAATCGCAAGGGAATATCTTCTGCATCGCCATAAATATCAACCTTACCATATCAGTCTCCACCAAGAATTAACTGCTACAGATTGTATGCGTCACATTGAATTCTGCCGATGGATTCAACTTCAGATTCAGAGGGATGACACATTTATTAAACTGCTTTTATTTACTCGCGAGGCTACATTCACGAACCTTAGAAATGATAATTTGCATAACATGCCTTATTGGGAAACTGAAAATCCATGTTGGCTGCGACAAGCTGCACACCAAAAACCATGGTCGGAGAATGCATGGCGTGGGATTCTGGACGACGAAGGTAATCTTGATGGTAGGAAGTACACCACATTCCTGCTACAAGTGTTACGTCTGTTATTGGAAGAAATACCTTTAAGAACAGAAAGTTGTATCAACACAGTGGGTATCCGGCACAATTTCGCTGATGGCTAGAAATGATTTGCAGAGAGAATTCCGAAACTTTTGGATTGCACGCGGAGGAGATGTGTCGTGGCCAGCTCGTTCGCCATACTTGACGCCTCTGGATTTTTTCTTGTGGGGAATCGTAAAACACATTGTTTATAAATACGTTCCAGCTACACCTGAAGGTATGCGAGAGAGAATTGTCAGAGCATGTGCTTCGATAAGTGCCGATGTGATAAGGAATACCACTCAATCCATCATAAGAAGATTGTGGCTCTGCAGTATTACCAATGGTCATTATTACGAACATCTTCTGTAAATGGACGTTCATGCCACCTTTGTGACCCTCGTTGACTTTCAAGAACCTTACTGTTACACATCACTGGATTCGTTTCGATAGCCGCTGTCAGAAAATAAGTACCGGACTATGGCATCCCATTAAAAAAAAAAAACACAGTGGATCTTCATACCTCCATAGCAGCCGCACCTAGCAACAAAAAACTAATGTCACAGTATGGCCCCCGTTGTCCCATGCAACATTTGTCCCACAAAGTTTCCAGCTCGTATCATACTTTCGGAGTTATTCTTGGTGGCAACAGTTAGTGACTCACTGTATAGTCTGAACTGATTTTAAATGTATACAGAGTGGTCCAGAAAAATGTAGACACTCGTCGATAGTCAGCATTAACAAAACAAAATGACATTCCGTTACAATTCTTGCACGAGTGGAGGGTTATTTTACGTGTTTAAAATGACCAACATTAGCAGCCAAGCAACGTCGATTCCTCTCTACTTGTGACCTAACTACGACTGCCAGTGTAGCCAGAGGTTTGCCCAAGATATCATTGTTTAGATGAATTATAAAAACATAGGTAGTACACGAAAGCTACAGTACTCCCTCTAGTAAAAGTAGTAACACCGTTCATTATAATAGTTTGCTCTGCTCATCTGTTGCGTATCATGTAACCCATTTGAAGACAAAATACAATATCAAAAATTGAAGACCAAACGGAATCCCGTAATGACCAGTTGCTGTAACCATTTCCTTCAATATCGTCCATTACTAACGTTTGTTTGCTCTATCCTGAATTAAATAATCTCAGCAGTTTGTGTAACAGTTAAGCAAAAATTGATTCAAGAGTCATAATGAGTATGATAAAATAGTTTAGATAGTTTGATAAAATAGTTTAGATAAGTAGTTTAGACATGAAGAGAATAGAAGCATTCGAAATATGGAGCTAAGGAAGAATGCTGAAGATCAGATGGGTAGATCACGTAATTAATGAGGAGGTACTGAATAGAATTGTGGCACAACTTGACTGGAAGGGATCGGTTGGTAGGACACGTTCTGCGTCATCAAGGGATCTCCAGTTTAGTACTGCAGGGAAGCGCGGAGGGTGAAATTCATAGAGGGAGACCAAGAGATGAATACACTAAGCAGATTCAAAGGGATATAGGTTGCATTAGTTATTCGGAGATGAAGAAGCTTGCACAGGATTGAGTAGCTTGGAGAGGTGCATCAAACCAGTCTCTGGACTGAATACCACACCACAAAAAAAAAAAAGTGGCTCTGAGCACTATGAGACTTAACTTCTGAGGTAATCACCCTAGAACTTAGAACTACTTAAACCTAACTAACTTAAGGACATCACACACAACCATGCCCGAGGCAGGATTCGAACCTGAGACCGTAATGGTCGCGCGGTTCCAGACTGTAGCGCCTAGAACCGCTCGGTCACCCCGGCCGGCACAACACAACATTGAGTCTAACATAGGTTTCAATGTACATTGGTTTATACCTTATTATATACTTCCCAGGCGACTTCTTGTCTTCTTCCACCTTGTAATTCGCTGTCTGCTCGCTGACGTATTGCATATCCTGTACCCAACCCCTTAATTTCGTGTGTAGCATGTCCCTCATATGCTCCACGTGGTTAATCCAGGTACTGAGCAGCTCATCATTCGGGTGCGTATCCTGAGAAACACAGAGAATAATTCAAATTACTGGCATAATATTCGCAACCAGCAGCCAGTCTTAACTTACACTTATAGGTAGCGCTATTACGTAACATTGAAATTGTGGCCGGCATATGGACTAACACTCAGTTTTCTACAGCCATTGCAACATGAATCCAAAATAAGTGTCTAGTGATGTCTTATTAAATACAGACAATTTTCAACCTATAACAACAGATAAGAGAGTTCCAGTTATTTCTAGGTAGCAACAGTATGTGAAGATAACACGATCTAGATTTTTTTTTTCCTTTTTGCTGTGCTTTCTTTTTCCTTGTTTTCCACTTTACTTTCTTTATAAATCGAAAAAGTTATTTCAGGATGAGTACTGTAAATTTATTTTTTCCTACAGCTATGTTCCTGTTTGCCTCGTGTCATCACCATCACAAATCGTTGTGCTGATTGCTGAGCATCGTGACCCGACTACCCATATGTCTCCACCCTGGACAGTAACCAGCTTCTCTCAGAACCTTCTGGGGAGGCAGACCAGAGATGTCCTTGATTTGATCTCTCCTCCTGGTCGTTGCTCCTCCCTCCGGTCTTGTGCCCTAGACCTTTCACGATTATTTTCTCGAGACTTTCTCCATCTCTTCTCACAATTTGGCCATAGAACTAAAGAATTTTTTGGTTGACACGAGAAAGAGGCGCCTGGAGATACTGAGCTGGTCTATGATGTACTCATTTGTTCTTCTTTCGGTCTGTTTTGTGTGCAGCATCGTGCGCCAACACCAAAGCTCAGACGCTTCGATGCGCTGTTAGTCTCTCGCTTTAAGAGTGCGTGTCTCGCAACTAGGAGTGTTGATATTTTCAAAAATATCGGAAAGCCGATATATTGATATTAAAAACATATCGTTACAGGCCACCGACTTATCGAAAAATGTGTCGATATATCGACGGAAAACGTGGATACGTACGGGCCTATAAATATATCGGGTGCATATTGTAAAAATACTGCCGGTTTTAGATCTATATATTTAAGTATTGATCTATAATTTGATACTCTGTACATCAACAAGTTAGCTACCAGATTATCACCCTTATAGCGAGAATTAAAAAGAAAACGATGCACGTTCACGCCTGGTGATGACCACTTTGCTAACTGTACGTAAGAGGCACAATAAAAGGTGACCGATGGCTCCGTCGCTGGGTTTCGTCGCATATCCGATTTGCCCAGAACACTCCTTGTCGACTTCCCTGGTTTTTCCCATTTCTGCAAACGCCAGCGCCCTAGCAGCTGCAGTGTCAAATTTGCGTGATGAAGTTAAACGTTGCAGTTTCTGTTGGTAGCGCCGAGCGCCGATTACGTCAGCATACCCCCCCCCCCCCCCCACACACACACACATCTCCGCCCAATCGCGTCATTTACATTGTGGTCATCTATTTCAAACTGTTTTTAATAATGCCGATGTGAAGAAATAGCACACAGCTGGTGTGCTATCTCTCAACATCGGAAATCTTGTTGTTTAATTGTCCCAACCATCACCTCGTGCATTCGGACTTCCTCTTTGTGCCACCTATACTTCGGTGAAGGGAGTCAAAGAGAAATACTGCAGGTGATGGGAGCTCGAAAAGTAGTAAGACTCCTTCACACAGTGAAAGTAAAATTATGTTTTACTACAATTTGAAAACAACAGCTTCATACACTACTGGCCATTAAAATTGCTACACCACGAAGATGACGTGCTACGCACCCGAAATTTAACCGACAGGAAGAAGATGCTGTGATATGCAAATTATTAGCTTTTCAGACCATTCGCACAAGGTTGGCAGCGGTGGCGACACCTACAACGTGCTGACATGAGGAAAGTTTCCAACCGATTTCTCATACACAAACAGCAGATGACCGGCGTTGCCTGGTGAAACGTTGTTGTGATACCTCGTGTAAGGAGGAGAAATGCGTACCATCACGTTTCCGACTTTGATGAAGGTCGGATTGTAGACTATCGCGATTGCGGTTTATCGTATCGCGACATTGCTGCTCGCGTTGGTCGAGATCCAATATGGAATTGGTAGGGGTCAGGAGGGTAATGCGGAACGCCGTGCAGCATCCCAACGACCTAGTATCACTAACAGGCGAGATGACAGGCATCTTATCCGCATGGCTGTAACGGATCGTGCAGCCACGTCTCGACCCCTCAGTCAACAGATAGGGACGTTTGCAAGACAACAACCATCTGCACGAACAGTTCGACGACGTTTTCAGCAGCATGGACTATCAGCTCGGAGACCATGGCTGCGGTTACCCTTGACGCTATATCACAGACAGGACCGCCTGCGATGGTGTACTCAGCGACGAACCTGGGTGCACGAATGGTAAAACGTCATTTTTTCGGATGAATCCAGGTTCTGTTTACAGCATCACGATGGTCGCATCCGTGTTTGGCGACATTGTGGTGAACGCACATTGGAAGCGTGTATTCGTCATCGCCATACTGGCGTATCACCCGGCATGATGGTATGGAGTTCCATTGGTTTCACGTCTCGGTGACCTCTTGTTCGTATTGACGGCACTTTGAACAGCGGGCGTTACATTTCAGATAATGTTACGACCTGTGGCTCTGCCCTTCATTCGATCCCTGCGAAACCCTACATTTCAGCAGGATAATGCACGACCGCAAGTTGCAGGCCCTGTACGAGTCTTTCTGGATACAGAAAATGTTCGACTGCTGCCCTGGCCAGCACATTCTCCTGATGTCTCACCAATTGAAAACGTCTGGTCAACGTTGGCCGAGCAACTGTGTCGTCACAATACGCCAGTCACTACTCTTGATGAACTGTGGTATCGTGTTGAAGCTGCATAGGCAGCTGTACCTGTACACGCCATCCAAGCTCTGTTTGACTCAATGCGCAGGCGTATCAAGTCCGTTATTACGGCCAGAGGTGGTTGTTCTGGGTACTGATTTCTCAGGATCTATGCACCCAAACTGCGTGAAAATGTACTCACATGTCGTTTTTAATATCATATATTTGTCCAATGAATACCCGTTTATCATCTGCATTTCTTCTTGGTGTAGCCATTTTAATGGCCAGTAGTGTATAGATAAAAATATCACCACTCCATATTGTCATAGCGATATCGATACAGCTGGGAAAGATATGTCACCGATATATATCGAAACATTTTGGGAGGTTTATCGATATTTGGGCTTATCAATATTCTGCCAACAACCCTACGCGCAACCATAAAACTGAAGGGAAAACGCAAGTGTTCCAACAAGTCGCAAGTTTGAGGTATTCGTTATTGTTCTGTTCTGCGAAATCACGGTGATTTCCTTCGTCGTCACTCGCTCTAGCGTGATCCGTCTTCTTATCTCATCTTCACACCTTGCCGTGTCACAGACGTTTGACCAAAGATAGATAAAAGACTTCCAGTTCCTTTAATCGACCTGTGAGCTGGACCTATACTCCTCGGTCACTTACTATGAGTTTCGACTTGTTGAGATTGAGGTCCAACCCATATGATAGACAAATGTCCTTTACTGTTGTTAACAGCTCAGCAACTTCATTTTCGCTGCTGTGTACAGGTATGGTGTCCACAGAAAATCGGAGCTTGTTAAAAATTCTACCAGCAATTGAGATGGCTTTAGTCCAGCCATCACCACCATTCCTTATAAAATTTTCTGTATAAATATTGTACAGTTGGGGGCGTAGAACTCAACCCTCTCTGACTCTTTTTGATACGCTGAAGAAATCAGATGTACCAGCACTTGTCTTCGAAGCTGCGAGGTGATTATTGTGTGAACTTCTGATCAGTACTGTCAAGTGCGGTGAGACACCAAACTCTGGAGTACCTGTCACAACTTTTCCCAGACAACGCAGTCAAAGACTTTCCTATAGTCACGGAAGCAGACAAGAACACAAAGGTCTCGCAATTTCTCGATTCCTTGTCGTACGTTGAGAAACTGTTCACGAGTTCCTTTTCCTTGAATATAACCTGTTTGTTCTGCGGATAAGCGAGGCTGGATACATGGTTTCAAACATTAGGTCGAGATGTAGTCGTCGTGAATGTAATTCCTATTTTCATTTTTTCTGGTGCTGTGTACTCGCACGTTTATTAACACGTTATTTAAAATTTTTCCCTTGAACAGAATAATGTGAGGTTGCAATTTTGTGTTACAATGTAAATCGATGTATTCGTCAAGTTTTGAAAGTGTAATTTTAAGCGAGATATGTTGAGCTGTAGAAACATACCGATAGATCGACAGAGAAAAAAAACATCAACGAAGAGTCTGGATTGAGAACGAGAGTGTGTTTGTCGTGCCACGGGAATGAGGGTGTACTGCGTGCCGTGGTCGGTGTGAAACAATTGTATCCCTCAGTATTACGTGCACCGCGGAAGAGCAACTAATTAACATATGGTTCGCGTTGCTTCTTACATGGGAAACTCCCCATCGCATCCCCCTCAGATTTAGTGGTAAGGGGGCCCAGTGTACAGACTGCCAAAAGCTGAACATAGATCAAGCACGAAAACAGAAAGAAGGTGTACTGTACAATGAAATAAAAAGCAAAATAGAAACTGTGAACGGTCGAAGCTCGAGAAGTAGTGAGGTAACGGGCGAGTTGTGGCGCCCTCGAGTGCCAAAGAGAAACCTTAATGGCAGACATTTCACAGTTCGTACAGAAATTAATAGTAGCCAGATGAACTATGATTTCTCAAAAAGAAACATGTAGATTACCATTATTTGCGCTAAGATTCTGATGTTGTAATCAGTTATTCAATATCTTTGTTAGTTTTAAGTTTAGTATCTGACGCTCAATTATACAAGTAACACCCAGCAACGAATTTCCAAAGTATAAAAGCTTCATCCGATTTTCTCGATCGCCATGTCTTTAGAAAGCTATTAGTGTAAACCTAAATTGGTACGAATTACAGGCATGTAACGTAAATAGTACATGAGTTATTGGAGGTCAAAGTGGCTGATTACTATCGATGGCGTCAGACCATAAGTACTCCACAGTTACACGAAAAAACGGTTGCAGCGCGCTTATAAATATATTTATTCTTCTATGTCTTTGTTAATATCCGACATATGCTATTCATAAAGAAACTGGTGAATTATTTACTGTGTTTTAGAAAGAACAGAGACATTAGGCTTCGGGCCTACCTTTTGCTTCTTTTTTTTTATATGTGTGTGTGGTCTTCAGTCCAGAGCCTGGTTTGATGCAGCTCTCCATGCTACTCTATCCTGTCCAAGTTTCTTCATCTCCCAGTTCCTACTGCACCCTACATCCTTCTGAATCTGTTTAGTGTATTCATCTCTTGGTCTCCCTCTACGATTTTTACCCTCCCCACACTGCCCTCCAATACTAAATTGGTGATCCCTTGCTGCCTCAGAATATGCCCTACCAACCGATCCCTTCTTCTAGTCAAGTTGTGCCACAAATTTCTCTTCTCTCCAATCCTATTCAATACCTCGTCGTCAGTTATAGGATCTACCCATCTAATCTTCAGCATCCTTCTGTAGCACCACATTTCGAAAGCTTCTCTTCTCTTCTTGTCCGAACTGTTTATCGCCCACGTTTCACTTCCATACATGGCTACACTCCATACAAATACTTTCAGAAAAGACTTCCTTACACTTAAATCTATACTCGATGTCAACAAATTTCTCTTCTTCAGAAACGCTTTCCTTGCCATTGCTATCTACATTTTATATCCTCTCTACTTCGATCATCATCAGTTATTTTGCTCCACAAATAGCAAAACTCCTGTACTACCTTAAGTGTCTCATTTCCTAATCTAATTCCTTCAGCATCACCCGACTTAATTCGACTACATTCCATTATCCTCGTTTTGCTTTTGTTGATGTTCATCTTATATCCTCCTTTCAAGACACTGTCCAATCCGTTCAGCTGCTCCTCCGGGTCCTTTCTGTGCCTGACAGAATTACAATGTCATCGGCGAACCTCAAAGTTTTTATTTCTTCTCCATGGATTTTAATACCTACTCCGAATTTTTCTTTTGTTTCCTTTACTGCTTGCTCAATATACAGACTGAATAACATCGGGGAGAGGCTACAACCCTGTCTTACTCCCTTCCAAACCATTGCTTCCCTTTCATGCCCCTCGACTGTTATAACTGCCATCTGGTTTCTGTACAAATTGTAAATAGCCTTTCGCTCCCTGTATTTTACACCTGCCACCTTCAGAATTTGAAAGAGGGTGTTCCAGTCAACATTGTCAAAAGCTTTCTGTAAGTCTACAAATGCTAGAAACGTAGGTTTGCCTTTGCTTAATCTATTTTCTAAGATAAGTCGTAGGGTCAGTATAGCCTCACGTGTTCCAACATTTCTATGGAATCCAAACTGATCTTCCCCGAGGTCGGCTTCTACCAGTTTTTCCTTTCGCCTGTAATAAATTCGTGTTATGATTTTGCAGCCGTGGCTTGTTAAACTGATAGTTCGGTAATTTTCACATCTGTCAACACCTGCTTTCTTTAGGATTGGAATTATTATATTCTTCGTGAAGTCTGCACTAGTAATTCAATTTCTGACTCAGCAGACTGCTAACACATTACGAGAAAGACGAAAGGGTCTAATTTTTTCACCGTCCTTATCCGTTTTCAGCTTGCATTCTCTCTCTCTAACAACGCTACAAGTATCGTAGACGTACGGGAGAGTCAGAACTCTTACAGATGATTAACGTCACAATCGGACACGCAAAGATAACGACAGTGTGAATCAGACATAGGAAGCAGACTCTCAGAACTGACCACTTACGCGGCTGTGTGTGTGTCATTTTCTCACCCATCTTACGTGTAACAAACTGAGTTAGGGAAACGTCACTTACCAGGTTGTCGAATGCGAACGGAACCAAAGCTGCTGATAGATGCCTCACACCATGTGAGAGCAACTGGGCAACATTCCGTGTGTAGCTGGAGACGTGTTCCAGGTAGACGGGCACCTCGGCCTCCAGTTCTGGACAAGACAGACGACATTCTAATGAACTACACAACTGACCAGATTTCTGTCAGAAACACAGCTTTCACTCCTGGCTTCACTTGTTAATATGCTACATGTAGGCAAAACTGCAGTGGTACTTGTCAGCAAAGCAAAGTCCAGGAAATATACACCAAATTTATTAAAAAAAACTTAGAATACAATAGCTCCATATTTAGCAATTATATACAACCACTCGCTCACAGAAAGTTCCGTACCTAAAGACTGAAAAATTTCTCAAGTCACACCAATACCCAAAAAGGGATTTAGGAGTAATCGGCTGAATTACAGGCCCATATCACTAATGTCGATTTGCAGTATGGTTTTGGAACGTACACTGTATTCGAACATTATCAAGTACCTCGAAGAAAACGATTTATTGACACATAGAACGGATTCAGAAAATATCGTTCTTGTGAAACACAACTAGCTCTTTATACCCATGAAGTAATGAGTGCTATCGACAGGGGATATCAGACTGATTCCATATTTTTAGATTTCCAGAAGGCTTTCGATACCGTTCCTCACAAGCGTCTTCTAACCAAACTGCGTGCCTTAGTTGTGCGACTGGATTCGTGATTTCCTGTCAGAAAGGTCACAGTTCGTAGTTCTAGAAGCAAAGTCATCGAGAAAAACAGAAGTAATATCCAGCGTTCCACAAGGAAGTGTTATAGGCCCTCTATTCTCCCTGATCTAGATCAACGATATAGGAGACAATCTGAGTAGCCGTCTTAGATTGTTTGCAGGTGATGCTGTCATTTACCGTCTTGTAAAGTCATCAGAAGACCAATTGCAAAATTATTTAGATAAGATATCTACATGGTGCGAAAAGTGGCAATTGAACCTGAAGTTATTCACATGAGTACTAAAAGAAATCAGCTAAATTTCGATTACGCGTTGTCACATAAATCTGATGGCTGTAAATTCGACTAAATACTTAGGGGTTACAATTACAAATAAAATAAATTGGAACGATCACATAGATAATGTTGTGGATAGAAAAAACCAAAGACTGCGATTCTTTGGCAGAACACTTAGAAGGTGCAACAGGTGTACTAAAGAGACTGCTTACACCACGCCTGTTCGCCCTGTTCTGGAGTATTGCTGTGCGGTGTGTTATCCACATCAGGTGGGACTGACGGATGACACCGAAAAAGTTACAAAGAAGGGCAGTATTATCGCGAAATAGGGTAGATAGTGCAACAGACATGATTGGAGTGGCAATAATTAAAACAAAGGTGTTTTTCGTTGCGATCGGGATCTTCTCATAAAATTTCAATCACCAGTTTTCTCCTCCGGTTGCGAAAACATTCTGTTGCCACCCACCTACATAGAGAGAAATGATTAACATGATAAAATAAGAGACATCAGGGCTCGCACAGAAAAAGTGAAGCGCTCGTTTTTCCCGCGCACCGTTGGAGAGTGGAACGGTAGAGAGACAGCTTGAAGGTGGTTCACTCAACCCTCTTCCAGGCACTTTATTGTGAGTAGCAGAGTAATCACGCAGGTGTAGATGTAGATGTCCACATTGTAACGTTCCTTAAAAAGTGATATAATGGACTTGACGATTAAGTTGAATGAATGTCTGATCTGTGGAATGACTGCTGAACTCTAATTGTCGTGTGGCGTGTTGTAAGTGCAAGTAGTGTTCTTAGTCTGTGTAATTGTTAACAAAACTTAACACGAATCGATTGGGTAATGCAACTCTCAATACCAATAAAGAAACAGTCACTGCAAAATACATTCACCCCCTTAACCACTGAATGCTAAGGCCCTGTTAAAAACTAATGGGTTTGGTCCCAGTACACGTAACAATTAAATTAAATGGTCTTACGTCTAAAGCAGCAACGGTGGAACGCGTATATTCTGGTCTCCCTTACAAAAATATAAATATACTAACTACAGGCTCAGCAGTGTACAATGCTGGCCATAATACTTGAAATGCACATGAAATTCATTTGGCTGATAAACTAGAACATTTAAGAAATTCCAAATTCTTTGAAAACTGTATGACCTGGACCGGGAGGCGTTGCTTATTATGATGGATTACTAGCACTCACTGCATACAGCAAAATTATATTGCAAATTAAGTTTGTCTTTTCAAAAACATCTGACAATTGAAGTTACATCACTCACAATTGATTCACAAACAATGAGATTTAAACAGCAAGTATTATCTAACGTCATTAATCCAACGTAGATGCAAATCATCAAATTACACATAGCTCTGTTAACAAATCTTAAAAGCATTACAAAAATGAAATACCTAACTAGACTTTCTGTGAAAACCGTTTACGTACATCGTGGGGTTACTCAACAATAACTAATTGTCAGCCAACTCACCTATACTAACGCTCTGGCAAAAACAGAAATCGTAATTATTGAGAATTTTTACCTCGCATACTTGAAGACTTCTGCTTCCATGTTCAACAATATCGACATACCTGCATTGATCTAACTCTTGGTGACTTCACACAGCACACCACAGAAGCTGCCCACTCCATCGTCTTTCCCTCACACACAGCTACCTATAAGTGTGCACCCGGCTCTCTCCAACACTACATTCTCAAACCAGAAACACTATCTCTGGCTCTACGGTCGCGCACAGTCAGCAATCCACATTATCGAGCCTATCAGAGACATTCGTCCTTTATAGTATACTAGTTTCAGTTTAATTTATTAATATTCTTATCTTATTCTGGTGCCACATACAAGTGCGACCCAGTGTACTCCTTCCAGCATTGTGTTCAACGTTAAAGACCAGATATTCATCATTTTGATTTACAGCTCCTTGTATTGACCGTGTTTGCAGTTAAAATTCTTGGAAGTGAGGTCCTTCAGTTATGCAAAACACCATTTTCTCTCAGTACCCGCCGGCCGGAGTGTCCGAGCGGTTCTAGGCGCTACAGTCTGGAACCGCGTGACCGCTGCGGTCGCAGGTTCCAATCCTGCCTCGGGCATGGATGTGTGTGATGTCCTTAGGTTAGTTAGGTTTAAGTAGTTCTAAACTCTAGGGGACTGATGACCTCAGATGTTAAGTCCCATAGTGCTTGGAGCCCTTTTTTTTCAAACGTTCACACACCAAAAATATTTAACATAATGATACGAACAGCGATAAATACTAGTCCAAGAGCCAATAAAAGATATCCATACCATGTAGCATATGTACAGCCACTAGAGGAGAGACTGATATATGTGACAGCAAAATACGGAGAATCTAGATTAACAACAGAATCAGAAACAACGCACTCGTTAAAACAACCACCGATGCAGCTTAATTTTCCAAAACAAATATTCGTTCCCACCAAGTGCTACTGCACAACTATGACAGAACCCAGCAAGTACAAGTTATGCCGCAGGAGTTACAGGATCAAAATTTGCAAGAAAATTAATATAGATTAGTTTAACATACAAATAACCCTACTGATGTTTTTAGGGAGGTTTTTTCCACAGTATGGATCCAAATTCCACCTCACAGCCAAACGAATGGGAACAAAAATTAATATAAGGTAAAAAGCTCAAACCTTAACAAAAATAAAGAACGCAACCACAGTATAAGAAAGGAATTACCCTTAGCTCAAACGAACTCATCGCCTGTTCGAGAATGGTTCCGCCATTCCCTTCGAGAATATACACTACTGACCATTAAAATTGCTACACCACGGAGATGACTTGCCACAGACGCGAAATTTAACCGACAGGAGGAAGATGCTGTGATATGCAAATGATTAACTTTTTACAGCATTCACACAGGCTTGGCGCCGGTGGCGACACTTACAACGTACTGACATGAGGAAAGTTTCCAACCGATTTCTCATACACAAACAGCAGTTGACCGGCGTTGTCTGGTGAAACGTTGTTGTGATGCCTCGTGCAAGGAGGAGAAATGCATACCATTAAGTTACCGACTTTGACAAAAGTCGGATTGTAGCCTACCGCGATTGCGGTTTATCGTGTCGCGACATTGCTGCTCGCGTTGGTCGAGATCCAATGACTGTTAGCAGAATATGAGTTCAGGAGGGTAATACGGATCGCCGTGCTGGATTCCAACGACCGCGTATCACTAGCAGTCAAGATGACAGGCATCATATCTGCACGGCTGTAACGGATCGTGCAGCCACGTCTCGAGCCCTGAGTCAACAGATGGGTACGTTTGCAAGACAACAACCATCTGCACGAACAGTTCGACGACGTTTGCAGCAGCATGGACTATCAGCTCGGAGTCCACGGCTGCGGTTACCCTTGACGCTGCATCACAGACAGGAGCGCCTGCGATGGCGTACTCAACGACGAACCTAGGTGCACGAATGGCAAAACGTCATTTTTTCGGATGAATCCAGGTTCTGTTTACAGCATCATGATGGTCGCATCAGCGTTTTGCGACATCGTGGTGAACGCACAATGGAAGCGTGTATCCCTCATCGCCATACTGGCATATCACCCAGCGTGATGGTATGGGGTGCCATTGGTTACACGTCTCGGTCACCTCTTGTTCGCATTGACGGCACTTTGAACAGTGGACGTTACATTTCAGATGTGTTACGACCCGTGGCTCTACCCTTCATTCGATCCCTGCGAAACCCTCAATTTCAGCAGGATAATGCACGACCGCATATTGCAAATCCTTTAAGGGCCTTTCTGTATACAGAAAATGTTCGACTGTTGCCCTGACCAGCACATACACCAGATCTCTCACCAATTGGAAACGTTTGCTCGATGGTGGCCGAGCAACTGGCTCGTTACAATACGCCAGTCACTACTCTTGATGAACTGTGGTATCGTGTTGAAGCTGCGTGGGCGTCCAAGCTCTGTTTGACTCAATGCCCAGGCGTATCAAGGCCATTACTACGGCCAGAGGTGGTTGTTCTGGGTACTGACTTCTCAGGATATATGCACCCAAATTGTGTGAAAATGTAATCACATGTCAGTTCTTGTATAATATATTTGTCCAATGAATACCCGTTTATCATCTGCGTTTTTTCTTGGTATAGCAATTTTAATGGCCAGTTGGTGCATTTACTATCAGTGAGCCTGCTGTCTGTGTGTTGAATGGGGACGGTGCCCGACCTATTTCAGTTTGACCGAGGCCACATGGTAATGTGCAGGAGTCTCTGTCGGAGCATTTCGTAAATTGCACGACTTGTATGCTTTTCGAGCAGTTCTGTGGGGAGTGTCTTCAATACGTCCAGACGTCGTCGGGTTTGGCTGCCACCCCTCATTACAGATGTCGGCTGTCGTAGGCTGGGCGGACTGGTAAAACAGAACAGTCGGCGAACTGTGATGGAACTAAATATCAGACTTTCATGCTGGGCAGAGTACAGTGCAGCGACCACTTCCATCGATGGCCGTCCGCAGACGGCGACCCATGCATGTGCCAATGTTAACAACACAACGTAGACAACTATGACTGAAATGGGCTCGTGACCAGCGGCACTGTTCGTTAGCACAGTGGCAGGGCTTTGCATGGGCTGATGAACCCCGATACCTCCTTCAAATGGTTCAAGGAGCACTATGCGACTTAACTTCTGAGGTCATCAGTCACCTAGAACTTAGAACTAATTAAACCTAACTAACCTAAGGACATCACACACATCCACGCCCGAGGCAGTATTCGAACCTGCGACCGTAGCGGTCGCCCGGTTTCAGACTGTAGCGCCTAGAACCGCACGGTCACACCGGCCGGCATACCTCCTTCATCATGTCGACAGGAGGGCGCGAATCCTTCGTCTACATAGGAACAGCTTCCTGACACCTGTACTGCTGGGCAAAGACAAGTTGGTGGCCATTCCATTATGCTCTCGGGAACATTGACATGGGCACCCAATGGTGCTCGTGCAAGGCACCATGGTGGCCAAGAAGTATCGTATGCTGGTTCAATACTGTACCGTCTGCCATCGGGTTCCCCTAAATGGCAGGCAGCACCGCATAGCAGCCACGCTATGAGAGAAACAAACCAACAGCCAAACAGGCGAAGACATCAGGAAACACGCCGAAGATTCGAGTCGATTAATAGGAACCTTCCCTTGCAGAGGTCGCCGCGACACATCCAGCCACGGATTTCTAAACCGGGTTTCTATTGGCTCCAGCTCACTATATAGGCCCGGCCGGTCGAAGCCAGACCAGTCTTCGTCCGCTGCTAATGGCAACCGCTACAGCGGAGTCTCCGAGAAGATATCACCGAAGCCGCTGTACTGCACCGCCGATCGAAGTACCAGCCGACCGAGAGGAACCGCATCTCCGGCTAGATCGACGGACGCCTACATCTATTGTACAGCTAGCTATTGTATTGTAGAAGAAGTTACGTTCAATAAACTGTTGAAGAATACAACAAATACCACGTACACCCCTTCATGACGCCAGTGACATTTTTCAACAAGATAATGCGCCATGCCACAAGACGAGGAGTGTGATGGAGTGGTTTGAGGAATACAGTGGCGAGTTATAATTGATGTTCTGTCCCCCAGCTCGCCAGATCTCAACCCAATGGAACACATCTGGGATATGACTGAATGTGGCGTCAGATTTCATCGCCCCCTCCCCCCCCCCATTTTCCCGAAAATTACGGGAATTAGGTGACTTGTGTGTGTAGATGTGTGTCAACTCCCTCCACAGACCTACCAAGGCCTCATTGCTTCCATGTCACGACGCATTGCGGCTTTTATCCGTGCTAATGTGGACACACTGGCTATTAAGTATACGGTCATAATGTTCTGCCTGATCAGTGTACATGCGTACAGTTACACATAGTTTTTTTTATAATATGTATGGATACCATTGTATGTATTGTATTGTATGTTAACCGGGGACCTAGAAACGACAGAGAGGCTCCGTCCCCGCCGCAGCCGCAGTGGTCCACAACCCCACGACGACTACCGCAGTCCACTTCACCCCTCCACCACCCCACACCGAACCCAGAGTTATTGTGCGGTTCGGCCACCGGTGGATCCCCCAGGGAACGTCTCACACCAGACGAGTGTAACCCCTATGTTTCCGTGGTAGAGTAATGGTGGTGTAAGCGTACGCGGAGAACTTGTTTGCGCAGCAACCGCCGACGCTGAGGCGGAATAAGGGGAACCAGCCCGCATTCTCCGAGGCAGATGGAAAACCGCCTAAAAACCATCCACAGACTGGCCGGTTCACCAAACCTCGACACAAATCCTCCGGGCGGATTCGTGGCGGGAACAGGCGCTCCTTCCCGCCCGGAAAGTCGCGCGTTATACCGCACGGCCAACCGGGCGGGCCATGGATACCATATTAGATGAAATTTTCCCACATTTCGAATTTCTAACTCGTCATCTTCCAGCGAAGGCGCCGCGATTCGGTTGATACCTCGAAAATTTTAGCCACTGAAATTCACCGAGAAAACCTGCATTCCCAAATAACTTACTTACAAATAAAGACTCACCTGTTTTGCTGATGAATTCTCCTCGGGTTATCAGCCGAGTGGTGGCGTCGTCTTGTGGCAACGTTTCAATGAGTTTCGTACCCATCATCTTCTGGCGAAGTGTGTCAATTCCCTCCCATCTTCGCCAGAAGATGATCGGTACGAAACTCATTGAAACGTTGCCACAAGACGACGCCACCACTCGGCTGATAACCAGAGAATAATTGATCAGTAGAATACGCCGAGAAAGACTGCAATCGCATGTATCTCACCTGTTTTGTTCAAGTGCCGCTGGAGAAAATTCCATTTATGGCGCCCGGCGCATATTCTGCCTAGGCGTATGGCTTTTGTGATGTGCCGAAGGGTGCGCAGTAATTTGAAGAGGACAGGATACCTCTGATCGTCCGAGGTCAGCGTTTCCACGTTCCACTCCGTGATGTTAGACCTTTAAAAACAAAACGCCATCAGCTGGTGTAACAAATGAAATCCTGAAATTTGATTGTAAGAGGGGATGTGATACGTGGGGAGGCGCCGGCGCCAGTTGCCTTCTCCGTTCGATTCACCCGGATCGATTGTTTCCCTCTGGCGTTGCCTGTCTTTGCCTCGTTGGCCGGTGGTGGTGCTGGTGGGGTGACGGGCAGACTGGGTTTTGCCTTCGGAACGGCCGGTACGTGTCGCTGCTCAGAGAGTGAAACTAGTGTTTGCGTGGAGTTAGCTGGATTTGACCGGTGTATGTGGCTCGGAGTGCGGAAGTGCGGAAGTGCACCTGTTATTGCAAGTTCCTGAGGCGTGACTGGGTCATGGTCTTCTACACAGGACGCTGAGCAATGTGTTATTCATTTCGGCTATTGGGGTTGAATTATGTACCACGCAACTGTCTATTGAAGAAGTAGACATTCAAGCTTTCTAGTTTTACAATCGGACTTACCAGTGTTTTCACTAGCTTCTTTCTTATGAGTGTCAATATTGTATTGGAACTGCAATGTACTGGTG
Source organism: Schistocerca nitens (assembly GCF_023898315.1). Taxonomy (NCBI): domain Eukaryota; kingdom Metazoa; phylum Arthropoda; class Insecta; order Orthoptera; family Acrididae; genus Schistocerca; species Schistocerca nitens. Next base: position 13,280,818 of record NC_064623.1, on the reverse strand, counting down.
TAATAATATTATGCTTTGTCTAATCGTTGCCCTTTTAAAACTAGCCTGTTTGTGTTGGGGCAGTTTTACATACACTCCTGGAAATTGAAATAAGAACACCGTGAATTCATTGTCCCAGGAAGGGGAAACTTTATTGACACATTCCTGGGGTCAGATACATCACATGATCACACTGACAGAACCACAGGCACATAGACACAGGCAACAGAGCATGCACAATGTCGGCACTAGTACAGTGTATATCCACCTTTCGCAGCAATGCAGGCTGCTATCCTCCCATGGAGACGATCGTAGAGATGCTGGATGTAGCCCTGCGGAACGGCTTGCCATGCCATTTCCACCTGGCGCCTCAGTTGGACCAGCGTTCGTGCTGGACGTGCAGACCGCGTGAGACGACGCTTCATCCAGTCCCAAACATGCTCAATGGGGGACAGATCCGGAGATCTTGCTGGCCAGGGTAGTTGACTTACACCTTCTAGAGCACGTTGGGTGGCACGGGATACATGCGGACGTTCATTGTCCTGTTGGAACAGCAAGTTCCCTTGCCGGTCTAGGAATGGTAGAACGATGGGTTCGATGACGGTTTGGATGTATCGTGCACTATTCAGTGTCCCCTCGACGATCACCAGTGGTGTACGGCCAGTGTAGGAGATCGCTCCCCACACCATGATGCCGGGTGTTGGCCCTGTGTGCCTCGGTCGTATGCAGTCCTGATTGTGGCGCTCACCTGCACGGCGCCAAACACGCATACGACCATCATTGGCACCAAGGCAGAAGCGACTCTCATCGCTGAAGACGACACGTCTCCATTCGTCCCTCCATTCACGCCTGTCGCGACACCACTGGAGGCGGGCTGCACGATGTTGGGGCGTGAGCGGAAGACGGCCTAACGGTGTGCGGGACCGTAGCCCAGCTTCATGGAGACGGTTGCGAATGGTCCTCGCCGATACCCCAGGAGCAACAGTGTCCCTAATTTGCTGGGAAGTGGCGGTGCGGTCCCCTACGGCACTGCGTAGGATCCTACGGTCTTGGCGTGCATCCGTGCGTCGCTGCTGTCCGGTCCCAGGTCGACGGGCACGTGCACCTTCCGCCGACCACTGGCGACAACATCGATGTACTGTGGAGACCTCACGCCCCACGTGTTGAGCAATTCGGCGGTACGTCCACCCGGTCTCCCGCATGCCCACTATACGCCCTCGCTCAAAGTCCGTCAACTGCACATACGGTTCACGTCCACGCTGTCGCGGCATGCTACCAGTGTTAAAGACTGCGATGGAGCTCCGTATGCCACGGCAAACTGGCTGACACTGACGGCGGCGGTGCACAAATGCTGCGCAGCTAGCGCCATTCGACGGCCAACACCGCGGTTCCTGGTGTGTCCGCTGTGCCGTGCGTGTGATCATTGCTTGTACAGCCCTCTCGCAGTATCCGGAGCAAGTATGGTGGGTCTGACACACCGGTGTCAATGTGTTCTTTTTTCCATTTCCAGGAGTGTATTTTGAAATTTGAAGTCTACAGATAATGCTCTTAACCATTTTTAATTTGCCTTTGTCTTGATGTGATCTCTCTTTGCAGAATTTTATCTTAATATATTCTGGGGGCTGTTAACATTGTTTCTTTTCACTGTTTCAGCACTGCAGCGGCCACCTAGTCCATGTCTAAATCGATGTCTTGAGTACGACGCCTTGGCCGACCACACCAGAGGGAACTCGAGGTTCTTTTGGCCGCCGGGAAAATGGCAACCGATACGGCGGCCACTAAGTTCTTCGGGTTGCAGTGAGTGCGGATCTCGCATTCAGTTAAGTTTCCTCTGCATTGGGACGTCAAGGCGCCTGTTCCATTTGCTATACTCCTTATATACACTACTGGCCATTAAAATTGCTACACCACGAAGATGACGTGCTACAGACGCGAAATTTAACAGACAGGAGAAGATGCTGTGATATGCAAATGATTAGCTTTTCAGAGTATTCACACAAGGTTGGTGCCGGTGGCGACACCTATAACGTGCTGCCATGAGAAAAGTTTCCAACCGACTTCTCATACACAAAGAGCAGTTGACCGGCGTTGCCTGGTGAAACGTCGTTGTGATGTCTCGTGTAAGGAGGAAAAATGCGTACCATCACGTTTCCGACTGTGATAAAGGTCGGATTGTAGCCTATCACGATTGCGATTTATCATATCGCGACATTGCTGCTCGCGTTGGTCGAGATCGAATGACTGTTAGCAAAATATGGAATCGGTGGGTTCAGGAGGGTAATACGGAACGCCGTGCTGGGTCCCAACGGCCTCGTATCAGTAGCAGCCGAGATGACGGGCATCTTATCCGCATTGCTGTAACGGATAGTGCAGCCACGTCTCGATCCCTGAGTCAACAGATGGGGACGTTGGCAAGAAAACAATCATCTTCACGAACGTTCGACGATGTTTGCAGCAGCCTGGACTATCAGCTAGGAGACCACTGCTGCGACTACCCTGGTCGCTGCATCACAGACAGGAGCGCCTGCGATGGTGTACTCAACGACGAACCTGGGTGCACGAATGGCAAAACGTCATTCTTTAGGATGAATCCAGGTTCTGTTTACGGAATCATGATGGTCGCATCTGTGTTTGGCGACATCGCGGTGAACGCACATTGGAAGCGTGTATTCGTCATCGCCATACTGGCGTATCACCCGGCGTGATGGTATGGGGTGCCATTGGTTACACGTCTCGCTCACCTCTTGTTCGCATTGACGGCACTTTGAACAGTGGACGTTATATTTCAGATGTGTTACGTCCCGTGGCTCTACCCTTCATTCGATCCTGCGAAACCCTACATTTCAGCAGGATAATGCACGACCGCATGTTCTATGTCCTGTACGGGCCTTTCTGGATACAGAAAATGTTCGACTGCTGCCCTGGCCAGCACATTCTCCATATCTCTCACCAATTGAAAACGTCTGGTGAATGGTGGCCGCGCAACTGGCTCGTCAGAATACCCCAGTCACTACTCTTGATGAACTGTGGTATCGTGTTGAAGCTGCATAGGCAGCTGTACCTGTACACGCCATCCAAACTCTGTTTGACTCAATGCCCAGATGTATCAAGGCCGTTATTACGGCCAGAGGTGGTTGTTCTGGGTACTGATTTCTCAGGATCTATGCAACGAAATTGCATGAAAATGTAATCACATGTCAGTTCTAGTATAATATATTTGTCCAATGAATGCCCGTTTATCATCTGCATTTCTTCTTGGTGTAGCAATTTTAAGGGCCAGTAGTGCATTTACCTTCAAAACCATAAAGGAAGGAGACTAGTGTTCTGAATTATACCGTATGTGCAGCGGGAGTTGAACTTACGTACATGCTAAAGAGAAATACTTGATGGGAAGCGGAAATTGGAAATTACGTGAATTGTCCTATTGCGATTGCTTTAAAAGAAACTTATTTCACTTTTATTATTAAAGTGCCCTTTGTCAAATGAAACTGATTTCACCTTTTATTTTTTAAGTTATTACAGTTAGTATAGAAGTCATAAGAAGTTCTTCTTTGCAAGTAATTCAATCAGAAAGGTTTTGTGTAATGTATTTTTTTGACTTGTGTATCCTGTTCAAAAGAAACTTATTTTACCTTTATTATTCAAGTGCCCTTGTTAAATGAAATTGATTTTACCTTTCATTATTGAAGCGCTTACAGTTAGTAGAGAAGTTACAAGGATTTCTTGTTTGCATCTAATCAATTAGAGAGGAATTGTGTAATGTATTTTTCTGACTTGTGAATAAGATACACTTGTACAAAATTTTTGTGTAAGTACTGTGCCCTTTGGGTTAAACTGTTGATCAGTAATATCTTGCAAGCCCTCTGTACTTATTGTTTCACTTGTCACCGGTTTGCACGTAAACACTACGTTGCAGCATGCTTAAAAGTGATGCCCCCGGATTGTTAGTGTGAAACTATCAACGCTTTGAAAATAAAACATTCTTCATCTTTGCGCTTCACGTCCACATATTTGCAGCCCTCTGACGCTAGAGGGCTCACAACTGTAGGGTGTAAGACGGCGGTGTGTGACGTAACTTAATCAGTGCGTGAGAAACAGAGTGCTCTAATCGTGTTTCGAATCCTAAGAGATCGTCCAGACACAGGGCACCCTCTCCTGACAGACCACACATGAACGCTGAAGCGATCCAGCGCCTCGAGTTCGCTCTCGTCGATCATCCTCCATACAGTCCGCACTTTGCGCCGTTCTACAAGGCGTGGTTTTTAAGTAAGTACCGTTCTGAAATTAAAAAAAAGACGTGCTAAGATATCTCAATAATTATATTTCTACATGAAAGCCTGTACCTTAATCCACTTTTCTACACAATTTTCGTCAATATTGAGGGACTTCTCATAACGTTGTACCAGTTTTTGAATACCCTCCTCATAGAAGTCTGCCGCCTGACTTGTTAACCACTGTTTTGACTTCGTCATCGTCTTGAAGACGCTGACCGTCGAGGTCAAGTCCAGGAACAGGTGGTAGCCACTGGGCGCAAGATCGGGGCTGTACGGAGGATGATCTAGAGTTTCCCATAGAAAAGATGTGATGAGATCTTTGGTCTGATTCGCCACGAGCGGACGGGCATTGTCTCGCATCAAAACGATGCCCTTGCTCAACTTCCGTGGACTGTTGCTTTGATTCTGGTGTGACGTAGGCCACCCACGTTCCATCGCCCGTAACAATTTAGCTTAAGAAATCATCACCGTCGTTGTGGTACCGCTCAAGGAAAGTCAATGCACTGTCTAAATCTTTGGTTTTGTGCACATCCTTCAACATTTTTGGTACGCAACGTGCGTACAATTTTCGGCAATTCAAGTGCTCTAAAGCGCCTGTTTTCTCTCACCTTATAGTCCACTTCCTGCACTAAACTTTCATTAACGACCGCAGGACGCCCACTCCGTTCTTCATCATGCACATTTGTGCCGCCATCTTTAAATGCTATCACCCACTTTCTTACCATTCCATCACTCATAATGTTTTCTCCGTAAACTGCACAGATCTCACGATGAATATAGATCGCTTTTAGGCCTTTAGCACTAAGAAATCTTATAACAGCCCGTACTTCACAGTCGGCGGGACTCACGATTATCGGAGGCATCTTAAACACTCAGCACACAACGTAAACAAGGAAGAATAAGACTGTAATGGCGTCAGTGCGTAGATCAAGGTACAGGCTTTGACGTAAAAATAAAATTATTGAGATATCTTAGCACGTCTTTTTTTTTAATTTCAAAACGGTACTTACTTAAAAAACACGCCTCGTATATTCATCTATTTCAAAAAGTTGAAGAACACTTTCGCGACGGTAACACCAAACTGTTCTCTCGTGGAGAGAAATGTGGTCGTTCCCAAGGCGAGTACGTAAAAAAGAAAAAAGCACTCCGTCTTCAGGCCACGAGTGGCCTACCGGGACCATCCGACCGCCATGTCATCCTCAGTGAAAGGTGCGGATAGGAGGGACGTGGGGTCAGCACACTGCTCTCCCTGTCGTTATGATAGTATTCTTGACCGAAGCCGCTACTATTCGGTCGAGTAGCTCCTCAGTTGGCATCATGAGGCTGAGTGAACCCCGAAAAATGGCAACAGCGCATGGCAGCCTGGATGGTCACCCATCTAAGGGCCGACCACGCCCGACAGCGCTTAACTTCGGGGATCTCACGGGAACCGGTGTATCCACGGCGGCAAGGCCATTCCCAAGGCAAGTACGCAGAGAAATAAATATACGGACACGAAGAATAAAGATGTAGAATGTTACTAAATTTTCTTTTATTCAAAAATCTATAAGAATTTTCACATAAAAAATTCGGAGACACTATTTTTCAGCACATCCCAGCATTTTGTGGGACAGAATTGTTAAAGCTAAACCCAACTTGTCCTTTCACAAATTTTAATGTTTTCCTTTTACGGGTGCCCAGGTCATAAGAGATGACTGAGAGTGAGCTACTCCAGCGTAGCCGGCCAGAGTGGCCGAGAGGTTCTAGGCGCTACAGTCTGGAACCGCGCGACCGCTACGGTCGCAGGTTCGAATCCTGCCTTGGGCGTGGATGTGTGTGATGTCCTTAGGTTAGTTAGGTTTAAGTAGTCCTAAGTTCTAGGGGACTGATGACCAGAGCAATTAAGTCCCATAGTGCTCAGATCCATCTGAACCGTCATCCTCCAGCGTAAATTAAGGGTGGTATGCGGTTCTGCTGACACATTTTCGAAAACTGACTGGTCTCTGTTGAAATACAGGGTGTCCGAAAAATCTTTCCCTGATTACATAAATTCAGGCTAGAAGTAAGAAACAAATACGAAACTTGTGACGAATTGTTTACAACTATCAAAGTTTTTTTTTCTGTTTTAGGATCGCAGCACGTAGGTAGTGGATGAGGGGAAGTGCCCAAGAAGCCATGTTAACCAATCAGGAGAAGGCACAATGTGTCCTGTGGTACCATGAGACACGATCACCAATCACAGTGCAGAGACACTTCCAGAAAATTTGTGGAAGGAATCCACCTGATGTCAAGAGCATTAAAGCCTGGTATGAGAGGTTCAAGAACACAGGTTCGGTTGCTGACCTGGTCGACCAAGAACCTCAGCAGACAGGGTCGAAGCTGTAAGGCAGTCTTTTCTACGAAGTCCGAAGTCCGAAGAAATCGGTGCGCAGGGCCTCACGTGAATTACGGATGCCAGAAAGATCTCTCCGTGACATTTTACACAAACGTTTATTGTTTCGTGCATACAAAGTGCAAATCGTTCAGGCCTTGTTGCCCAACGACAGTACACGTCGATATGACTTTGCGGTCGAAATGCTATCACGTATTGAGGACGATGATGGTTATCTCAGACGAATTGCCTTTTCCGACGAAGCGACCTTTTTTGTCAGTGGAGTAGTGAATCGACATAATGTGCGCATTTGAGGTTCACAACCCCCTGGCGAGGGCATGGAGTGCACCAGAGGCAGTCCAAAGGTGAATGTTTGGTGCGCGCTATTGCACGATCGAATTATCGGGCCATTCTTCTTCGCTGAGGCTACCATCACATCTGCAGTGTATCTGGACATGTTGCAACTGTATGCTGTTCCTCAGCTGCTTCAGTATCACCCCGATGTCTTGTTTCAGGAAGACGGTGCACCGCCTCATTGGGGTTTGGATGTCCGTGCCTATCTCGATATGACCTTTCCTGGGCGATGAATTGATCCTGATGGGCCAACGGTTTGGCCTCCGCGCTCTCCTAACATAACCCCATTAGACTTCATTTTATAGGGTTATGTCAAGGACGAGGTCTATCGAACACGTGTACCAGATCTTGAAACCCTGCGGCAATGCATAACCACAGTCGTTGAATCGATCCCTCCAGTGATGTTGGCTAATGTGTGGACGGAGATTGAATATCGCCTAGATGTGCTACGTGCTACCAAGGGCGCTCATGTGGAAGTTTACTGATGTGTGAAAAAACTTTGATAGTTTATAAACAATTAGACACCAGTTTCGTATTTGTATCTTACTTCTAGCCTGAGTTATCAATTTATGTAATCAGGGAAGGACTTTTCGGACACCCTGTACGACAATGCCTGTGCTCCGAAGAATGTGACAGGACAAGAACATGCCCTAGTACATGAGGATCATTATCACCATATTGTGGATTTTGGAAAGCGCTGTTTAGAAATGACTTATTATGAGATTGTGTCTTCTCAGTAATTTGCTTGTTGGCAGCCGTGATTCTGAGATTAATAAGAGCAATATTAGGTAGAATTGTGAGGGCCTTCAGGGGCTCCACATTCGTTTGCTGGGTATGGGTTGGCGATCCCGGGTTTTCTGAGCTGGGGACCGGTAAGCGCCGGCAGTCCCCTGTCACCGTAGGCTCCGGGGAATGCTTCAGCGACCACCGTGGCAGTGGAGTGGTTGAACGTTGTGCGTCACAGGGAATGGGGATCTTGGTTTAATTTCCCCGGATCGCGAGGATGGTACAAGCCTCCATAAAAAAGCCTATATCTCGAGGTGTGCTGCATGCTGGTGAGATGCATGGCTGTTGAGGTGTGACAGTCTGTGGCGACTTACAGGACATCACCAGGGGGAGCTTTATTGGTCAGAATGGGGCTCTGCCCCTTGGACATCAAAATTAGAGAGCAGGCTGCGTGGTTCTGGGTCAAGAAAGGAAATGTTACGAAGATAGAGGAAATTTTAGGCACTGGGGCAAGGGACAAGGGTGAGATTCGGCAAAGGGTTGAACAACTGTGGCAAGAACTATGGGAGACGGTTGAAACAGGACGTAGGACATATGAACTTATTCCCAACATTAGGAAACGATTAAAAATGAAATACTTTGAACCCACCAGAGGGCTGATCCATTTTCTCACTGCAGATGGGCCATACCCGACGTACTTATGTCGGTTCGGGAAAAGGGCCACACCCGCGTGTGAATGTGCTGAGCTGGAGGGTACTCCCGATCATGGGATTTACGAGTGTCCCCTTTTGCTTCCACACTAGGTGACCAACTACCTGACCATGACGCATACTACCTCATAAGACAACAAGACACTTTTCAAACTCTTAACAAACTAGTAGACGAGGTATCACGAAAAGTGTTAAAGGAATACCTGAGACAAAAAAAATTAACATAAATTAAAGTAAAACTGAAGATATTCTAACACCAAACACGCGCCCTACTCCTATACCGCCTGCGAGTGGATAGGCCGACCTTAGTAGTCTGGAATCCGCCACGTGCGGGACTAGGGGGAGTGGGGAATAATATCACGGAGTAGACGAAGCACCGGAATTGACTTAGGTTAGAACTAGTTAGTAGGAATTAGATTAGGAAATTAGTATTAGGAACCTGCAGCGAATAACATCTTGGCCCGCCCAGTGTCAGGGGCATGCCCATCGGGATAAGCTCGATGGGGCAGGCAATAAAATAGGTCTGTATATATATATATATATATATATATATATATATATATATATATATATATATATATATATATATACAGGGTGAGTCACCTAACGTTACTGCTGGATATATTTCGTAAACCACATCAAATACTGACGAACCGATTCCACAGACCGAACGTGAGGAGAGGGGCTAGTGTAATTGTTTAATTCAAACCATACAAAAATGCACGGAAGTGTGTTTTTCAACAAAAACCTACGTTTCTTTAAATGGAACCACGTTAGTTTTGTTAGTACATCTCAACATGTAAACAAATACGTAATCAGTGCCGTTTGTTGCATTGTAAAATGTTAATTACATCCGGAGATATTGTAACCTAAAGTTGACGCTTGAAACCTCCGACGTTCAGTTGCGTGTTGTAACAAACACGGGCCACGGTCGGCGAGCAGCATCTGCAGGGACATGTTTACGATGACGACCGTGTTTACGAGTGTGGCTGTAGTGCACTGTTGTGGTTTGGTCTAGTTGTCGCAGTGTCCGCATGTAGCGCTTGCTGCTATTGTTATTCTGCATTCGTCTCCGCACGCAGACCAACTGTAGTACACCGTGTTACCAGACGTCTGTGATAGTGTAGTGTTGTAGGAACTGTGACCATGGTGTATTCGAACTCTGAAAAGGAGGAGATGATACTCATCTATGGCGAGTGTCGACGAAATGCAGCTGAAGCCTGCAGGGTGTATGCAGAACGGTACCCGGACAGAGAGCACCCAACGTGCCGCACATTGCAAAACATCTACCGCCAACTGTATGCAACAGGTATGGTCGTAGCACGCAAACGGGTCCGTAACAGGCCCGTCACAGGAGAAGCGTGTGCAGCTGGTGTGTTAGCTGCTGTTGCCATGAACCCACACATGAGTACACGGGACACTGCGAGAACCGGTGGACTGAGTCAAAGTAGTGTCATGCGCATACTCCATCGTCACCGCTTTCACCCGTTTCATGTGTCGCTAGATCAGCAATTACATGGTGATGACTTTAATCATCGAGTGCAATGGTGTCAATGGGCATTAACAGACAATGCGGTGCAGTTCTACCTGTTTACCGATGAAGCGGGTTTCACAAACCACGGGGCAGTGAATCTACGGAACATGCATTACTGGTCCGTGGACAATCCTCGCTGGCTCAGACAGGTAGAGCGACAGCGACCGTGGACTGTAAATGTATGGTGCGGAATCATTGGCGACCACCTCATTGGTCCTCACTTCATTGCAGGGGCCCAAACAGCTGCACCATACATCGCGTTTCCACAGAATGATCTGCCAACGTTGCTCGAAAATGTCCCACTGGAAACGCGTCGACGTATGTGGTATCAGCATGATGGTGCACCTGCACATTCCGCAATTAACACTAGGCTGACCCTTGACAGGATGTTCGACGGGCGTTTCATAGGACGTGGAGGACGCATAAATTGGCCAGCCCGTTCTCCTGATCTTACACCTCTGGACGTCTTTCTGGGGGGTACGTTGAAGGAGATTGCAATTGTGTGCAGCAAATGATGGCCACCACATTGAACATCTATTGGCCTGACATCTGTGGACACACTCTATTCCACTCCATAATTGAAAACGGAAACCACGTGTGTACGTGTACCTCACCCCTCATGGCAATGTACATGTGCGTCAGTGAAAAAAACCAATAAAAAGGTGTTAGCATGTGGACGTAATGTGCTGTTCCAGTCTCTTCTGTACCTAAGGTCCATGACCGTTCCCTTTGGATCCCTACGTAATCCGGTGCTCTCCGATACACACGATCAAACAGCGGGGGTGTGGTACTCAAGCGTCAACTTTAGGTTACAATATCTCCGGATGTAATTAACATTTTACAATGCAACAAACGGCACTGATTACGTATTTGTTTATATGTTCAGATGTGCTAGCAAAACCAACGGGGTTCCATTTTAAAAAAACGTAGGTTTGTGTTAAAAAACACACTTCCGTGCATTTTTTTATGGTTTGTATTAACCAATTACACTAGCCCCTCTCCTCACGTTCGGTTTGTGGAATCGATTCGTCAGTATTTGATGTGGTTTACGAAATATATCCAGCGGTAATGTTAGGTGGCTCACCCTGTATATATATACCTCGTTCAAACTCAGTGAAGTGTTGATAACGGTACCTTTGTCACCCTAAAGGCAGGATTCACTAACGTCATCTCACTATATATATATATATATATATATATATATATATATATATATATATATATATATATATATATATATATATATATGACACAACTGTGACGCTGCAGGCAGTAGAGTTAGTTAAGATCTCAGAAACTAAATACCAATACTTGTAAGAATTAGCTGCCCATTGTAATTAGAGTATATCTGTAGCTCACAATCAACTAAATTGTAATTAGCTGCAACTAATATCTGACAAACTTAGAAATTAGGACCCACTAATCATATAAGGAAGTGAGTAATGCTGTATAGTTATCTTTGATGATTAACAGTCGTTAACGGGCGACCTCCAGGGAGCCTGCCGCGTTTCATTTGTATAAGACTTGCACAGGAAAGTGGGGCTGTGTCTGAGTTGAGACCACTTAAGCCGCAAATGACGGTATTTTTGGGGTCAGTGGAATGTAGGATACGGAGCGCCTGGCTGTGAGCTGCCCTTGCAGTAACTAATCTGTAAGTGTTGGTTGTGTCTCTGTCATGACAAGGGCTGCTGAGATTGTCGCCCCACATGCAGTACGTTGCGCCAGAGCCATACACCGAACACGACGGTCTTCCCTCTCGGTAGTGCCACGTCACCATCTCGAGTCCGGTCCTCTTGCAACCGTACATTCTCGTAATCACAGCTGCCAGCAGCCATGTACAGTGGCTACGTTCCTGCCAAGTCTTTCTGCAAAATCCTGAAGGAACATCCACCTTCTCATATCCCTAATAAACAACCTCGTTCAAACTCAGTGGGGTGTTGATAACAGGCCTTAGTCACCCTAAAGGCAGGCTTCACTAACGTCAAGTCACCATGACGTGTCTCAGATGTAACTAACGCTTCTAGCATCATAAAAGAAAAAAAATAAGTTAAATATATTTCAATTTTTTTCAATTTTAGTCTGATAATTATGTATATATTGTGTTTCATACTAGAATGTCGCGTTCCCAGTTTGGCACAGCTTTGCCACAGGAAACACGAAAGCTGTCGAAGACGTCCGTCATCTGGTCGGCTCCTGATCGTTGTCAGAAGGAGGCTAGTTTTCGATTAGCGAAGGCTTCTATTATTCGGAAAAGGACAACCCGGATTTACTTACGTAATCAGCGTGGTGTCACCGCCAGACACCACACTTGCTAGGTGGTAGCCTTTAAATCGGCCGCGGTCCGTTAGTATACGTCGGACCCGCGTGTCGCCACTATCAGTGATTGCAGACCGAGCGCCGCCACACGGCAGGTCTAGTCTAGAGAGACTCCCCAGCACTCGCCCCAGTTGTACAGCCGACTTTGCTAGCGATGGTTCACTGTTTACATCCGCTCTCATTTGCAGAGACGACAGTTTAGCATAGCCTTCAGCTACGTCATTTGCTACGACCTAGCAAGGCGCCATATTCAGTTACTATAATCTGAACAGATAATATTGCGAATCATGTACCGTCAAGAGCGACGTTCATCATTAATGGATTAAGGTTAAGTATCAAACTAATTACGTCCGCTTTCTGAATTCTCATTCCTTGCCATGTTCCAGACTTCACGTCAGTATAGTTCTGCCCTCCTCACGCCCGCCTGCGTGAGTTAAATCGGCGTGCATTTCGGCCTCCTCTAGTAACACGGTGTTGGCTCTCCTGCCAACCCAACAATCAGTATGAATTTTATAATTACCTAAGGGACCTTTAACAATGAACAATAAAAAAAAATGCATTTGCAAATGATATCATTAATAAATGGGGCAGCTATGAGTTGTATAGAAGACAAGGAGCGGCCTTCTGTCTACGACCAGGATGCCGCAGTATTCTCTGCTGTAGTAAAGGCTGTTTGACATTTATAAAAATAACATGATGTGGAGGTAGAAAAAAAATAAAGGAAAAGAATAGAATAAGAAATCTGGTAAACACTAAATATATTCAAATAATCCTCACAAGCAATTAGGGCTTATTTATAAACAGTGTAACTTACATAAGTAATTTTCTAACTGTATGGTGCGATCAGATTTCAGCCCGTCCTGCGTTAGCTTCTTGGTTCTCGTTTTTTGTCCCAAATTACAGTCATTACTTTTGTCCTTCCTTCGAGACAATTCTTGCACCAATCAACACCTTCATAACAATAACTTGCCGGTTTACAGTATTGAACATAAATTACTCGAATTTTATTAATTAATAATGTTGTCTGCACGCTGGCAAGACCACTCACTTTTATGGCTTAAAGACGACCTTCTTTACGCTTTCACATTACAAGCAAAAGTACGATAAAATCTGAAGATTTACAAAGGTTTTTACTGTCATCTTTTATTTAGATCAAAGCGGAACGTTCAGTTCAGCTTCTGTTAAAATGTTTCTTTGACAGCGCAAACGATGTATTAGCGTCCGCGCTAGATGCGCATCTTTACAGTTACGTAAATTATATAAAACGTCTTTCAAAGAATAGGTCTCACCTCATAAGTTGATAATTTAATATACAGATAGGTGAATGCCTTTCCAAGGGTGCTCACAGCTTCCACACGACGGAAATCCCAATAATATTACTCGCTGACGACAGTGTGTACCTAAAGTAAACTGATGTGCATCCTCAAAATGGCGCTAGTGGGACCACTCTTATGCGACTGGCGCGGAATTTGGATAGACATGGTTTTTCAGATGTACAAACACGTCTACTATCTTTCGTGTACAACGCACCGCTCTTCTGGCTTTTGCGTTTATTCCGTCACTGTACTTGCATGACATCTACACAATACAGATGCATATAAAAATGTGGTATGACCATAGCGCGGAAGTACATTCAGCAGGCTAGATTACACTCTGCTGACCGCGCGGAGTGGCCGCGCGGTTTGAGGCGCCATGTCACGGACTGCGCGACCCCTCCCGCCGGAGGTTCGAGTCCTCCCTCGGGCATGGGTGTGTGTGTTGTTCTTAGCGTAAGTTAGTTTAAGTAGTGTGTAAGTCTAGTGACCGATGACGTCAGTGGTTTGGTCCCTTAGGAATTCACATAGATTTGAACACTCTGCTTAATGTACAAGTTCTGTATTATGATTGTACGCCTTTTTCATATGCATCCTTATTGCGTTGATGTCAAGTAAGTATATCATTGGAATTATGCTGTAAAGAACACCTGAAATGTAGTGGTTTGAGAATGAACGTTTAAATTGGAAATCACTCACTACCAAGAAATAGCACGCAACGCTAACAAAAACCTGAATAAATAATAATCTATCATAAAGAAGTATTTTGTTTGTTTTGTATTTTTAAAGAAACTAATGTCCACTAAGATACTAAAACTAATTTTGAAAAATGCATAACGTCCTGCTGTCTGTAATAATGTTAATTTATTTTTCTACCGGTTTCGGTTTTGAGCCATCATCAAAGGCAAGGCAGCTGTACGACGTACAAAAGTGGACACTGTGAAAATGCCAAACGAAAGACGAAAAACAGAAGAAACCTAAAATTGATCAAAATACTCACGAAAATTGTCGCAGATGTACCATATTCCATACATGCTTTAACAGAAGTGTCCACAGGAAACCACAATTGCCAAGATAATATAAAATCAAAAATTGTAACATGATAAAAATATGATGGCACATTGACACAAGTACAGCAAAATAAATCAAAGAAATTCTAGGTCAAAGATGACAGTCTTGATAAAACCTAACAAGTTGCCATTAAATAATTATGTGACAATAGGCTAATAAAACTTGATTGAGATTACATAAAAACGCCAATAAAATAAAATGTAAATTAACAGATGAATGTAAAATTATAAAATGTTTTACAATCCATTCAGAAAACGTAAGCATGTAAAATGCATACTACAAATTAATACAAGAAGCAAGATTAACAAAAACTAGCGACAAACAGGCAGGTCACAACGCATCAAAATAACATGCAATAAAATCAGAAATATTATCAAAGATTGCAGTACGTTTAAGATCCATTAGTAACAGGGTATAACATTTTTTTAATATCGTATGAAATATTATTAGAGAAGTTTAGAGTATCAACTATGAGAGTACAACATATAAATCTCAGAGCAACATCAAAACACCTTGGAATATAATGAGGACAGTCTCAGGGAAGCAGGCAGTTCACTCCTATGGTAGGATGAAGATGTTGTTAATATTAACGAGACATGAAAAAGTTTGAATAATAAATTACTGTTCGTGGTAGACAAATTTAATCTCTTGCACAACGTCAACTATTCAGATTTCTCATAATACTAGGTGTGTCTGAAAAGTTCGGTTAGGGGTCTCAAAAAACAAAGGAAACAAGAGTTACAAATAAAATACGTTTACGGGTCTTCATAGGAAGCAGCACTGGCTACAATACACTTCTGACAACGGCTGTAGAGCTCTTCAAAACTGTCAGAAAAACACTTCTTGTGGAATCGATCGAAGCGCCATGGTCACGTATTGTTGGATATCCGCAGGCTCAACTTTCTCGCTCAACGCAAGCAGTTCTTGAACACCTTCTTATTATCCAGATTTGGTGCCGTATGACTTCTTCCTAGCAGTAGTGGACCCTGGAAGATCCCAAGGAAGATCCCAGCAGAAGGGTCGAAACATTGATCCTTTTAGAAGAAGTATGACGCGGCCTAATAACCCAGAACATTTTAACTTCAGTGACAACGTCCACGAAAGCCTGCAGACTTACATTAAGCCTGCTGACTTACATATAACTTCTTTTTGTTTCCTCGCTTTAACTTAATGCTGAATGGCTTACGCTTCACAGGCATTTCGGGTATACAACAAGGCGTGACCGCGCTACTTCGGGAGATTCCATAAGAAGCGTTTACTGACAATTTTCAACAGCTTCACAATGTCAGAGGTGTGTTGCACCTAATGATGAGTACTCTGAAGGTATTCTGTTCGTAACTAACGTTTCCTTAATTTTCGGAGACCATGCACCGACCTTTCCAGACGCATCTTTTACTATTACTTGAAGGGAGTAACAGAACATAAAGCTGATGGGTGCAAATACTAGAGAAACTGAAGTAATAATTTCGTTGCGCGAGAATAACGGTGCATATCTTTGAGGCCACTTATCAAACTTTTAATAACATATAAATCTACTTGTTCGTCCATACTCTGCAAACCACTGATAAGTACATGGCAGAGGGTACTTGCTCCACTACCACGTACTGGGCTGTTCTCATGTTTCATTCTCGTCTATGCGAGCTGTCACTAGTCTTTGCCTCTGCTATTTTTACGAGAGCCTTATCTAGGGGTCCTACTATACTGTCAGCATCTTTATCGGCAATAGTTTAAGTTCAATGAGTGATACGACACTTTTCAGCAGTTATTCCCATCTAAGCATAGTCCTCAAAATGTTCGAACCTGATATAGCGCACATGCATTCTTTCACCAGTGACGCACCGATTGTCGTCCATTGCACACACGAGAATCTACCTTAGTTCTGTCACGCTAAAATAAGACCGAGCAGTTCGTAGTTTACTCAGTATTAAGCACAGTCTTTCTGCAGTTCACACGATACGAAGAGCATAGTGACCGAACTGTTTTACTTGTTTGTTTACCCACAAAAACACCATCCACGCCATCACAACAATCAGCGTTCTTCTCTCTTCGTCACTCCCTACTACTCGAGTGTTGAATGTGGCGTGGTCGAAACACTGTTACGGTATAACAAAGGTATGTACATTGAAACATTTTTGATCTTGATGCTTATATAGTCGTGCAGTCCGAAGCGACCAATGGAAACTTGTACTGAGCCTGGAATTCAAACCGGGGTCTCCTGCCGACTAGGCAGACCACTGCGCCACCCTGGCATAGTGACTTTGGATAACCGCTCAGACTACCTTAGCGCACCTCCCTCCTCAGTCCTAATTCCCATTCATGCCTCAGTCCACTTGGCATTCACTCAAAACTAGGACAGCATTGCAGATGCTCCGCAACTGTGTTGGAAGAGCATCTCCGCATCTAGCGGAACTGGGGATCCTGCCCGGATCTGGAGCGTAAATGCTTTAATCAAATGAAACCATATGGTTCCGAACATTTTTTCAGTTCCCAAGAACATATTATGTACAGTACTGGCCATTAATATTGCTACACCAAGAAGATAATGGGTATTCATTGGTCAAATATATTATACCAGAACTGACACGTGATTACATTTTTACGCAATTTGGGTGCATAGAACCTGAGAAATCGGTACCCAGAACTACCTATTCTGGCCATAATAACGGCCTTCATACACCTGGGCATTGGGTCAAACAGAGCTTAGATGGCGTGTACAGGTACAGATGTCCACGCAGCTTCAACACGGCACCACAGTTCATCAAGAGTAGTGACTGGCGTATTGTGACGAACCAGTTGCTCGGCCACCACTGACCAGACGTTTTCAATTGGTGAGAGATCTGGAGAATGTGCTGGCCAGGGCAGCAGTCGAAAGTTTTCTGTTTCCAGAAAGGCCCGTACAGGACCTACAACATGCGGTCGTGCATTGTCCTGCTGAAATGTAGGGTTTCGCAGGGATCGAATGAAGGGTAGAGCCACGGGTCGTAACATCTGAAATGTAACGTCCACTGTTCAAAGTGCCGTCAATGCGAACAAGAGGTGACCGAGACGTGTAACCAATGACACCCCATACCATTACGCCGGGTGATACGCCAGTATGGCGATGACGAATACACGCTTCCATTGTGCGTTCACCACGATGTCGCAAAACACGGATGCGACCATCATGATGCTGTAAACAGAACCTGGGTTCATCCGAAAAAATGACTTTTTGCCATTCGTGCATCCAGGTTCGTCGTCGAGTACACCATCGCAGGCGCTCCTGTCTCTATGCAGAGTCAAGGGTAACCGCAGCCATGGTCTCCGAGCTGACAGTCCATGCTGCTGCAAACGTCGTCGAACTGTTCGTGCAGATGGTTGCTGTCTTTCAAACGTCCCCATCAGTTGACTCAGGGATCGAGACGTGGCTACACCATCCGTCACAGCCATGCGGATAAGATGCTTGCCATTTCGACTGCTAGTGATACGAGGCCGTTGGGATCTAGCACGTCGTTCCGTATTACCCTCCTGAACCAACCGATTCCATATTTTGCTAACAGAAATTTGATCTCGACCAACGCGAGCAGCAATGTTGCGATACGATAAACCATAATCGCGATAGGCTACAATCCGACCTTTATCAAAGTCGGAATCGTGATGGTACGCATTTCTCCTCCTTACACGAGGCATCAGAACAACGTTTCACGAGGCAATGCCGGTCAACTGCTGTTTGTGTATGAGAAATCTGTTGGAAACTTTCCTCATGTCAGCACTTTGTAGGTGTCGCCACCGGCGCCAACCTTGTGTGAATGCTCTGAAAAGCTAATCATTTGCATATCACAGCATCTTCTTTCTGTCGGTTAAATCTTGTGTCTGTAGCACGTCATCTTTGTGGTATAGCAATTTTAATGGCCAGTAGTGTATATTTGAAGCGAGAATGAAAATTTATTCCCAGGCCGGAATTCGAACCCCAGATCTCCTGCAACCACTGCGGCACTATGACACTATGGATTTGGAAAACTGCTCAGACTATCCTAGTACGCTTCCTTCATTATTCAAAATTCCCAGTTGCGCCTCAGCCCACTTGGTATTCCCCTCCAAACTCAAACAGCATTACAGAGGCTCTGGAACTTTATTAGAATAACACCTCCACATCAAACGGACCGGGAATTCGGAGTGAGGAGGAAAGCTTGTGAAAGGGTCCTGTGGTCCCCTTCCATTATCATTTTATTTGCTTTCCACTGATACAGACCTCTATGGCATGCGCGCGAGTGAATGAACGTGGGAGTGTTTCATCTTGCTATACGGTAGTTTAGTCTGCTGCAGAGAATCAGCGGTAGTCGTACAAAGTGGCCAACCCCTGTAGTTTTCAGGCAGGCAAAGAGGTTTGCCGCCCTCCTCCCCCCCCCCCCCCCTTGTGTGGTAAAATTACCGGTGTTAGGTTGGTGGCGGAAGCCTCATCTTTGGGTTTTCCTGGCCACGGGGTCGCGTGTGAGACGTTGGAGTGTGTGAGACGATCAGTCTGTTTCCAGCTCGCCGAGGGTTTGCAGCCGAAGTCTCTTCGAAGAAGGGTGAGTTGACTTAACCGCGTGGTTCGTTGTCTCATAGCAAGAGGAGAGCTTTTAGAATTTGGTCTCGCACTTCATCTTATAAAGATTTATTTGCTGGGTCGCAGCAAGGAATGCAAGGCTTTTGCAGACTTTCAGTTTGATTCCTAACGCAGACTTGACGTTGATTGTAAGAAGAACGTAGTACAAAGATTTTGCATACGTGGAAGAGCTCTTGGTTGTGTGCCTGGAACTGCATGTGTACGCATTCTAATCTTTTCCGAATCTTGGCAATTTTTGCTTCTTTGTGAATTTTCTTTGTCTCATTACTTTATACGCAGTGGAAACCATCCACATGGGTTACTATTAGACTTCCTTGGCCCTCTGCCATAATGCTTTGTCTATTCAAATGTGTCCTGTGTAAGATGTTAATTGTTCGCGACTGCGTGGTTTGATGTTACTAAAATATGGCGACTGTACGTAGAAATTGTGTCTCCACGAACCACGTGGGCACACGAGTCTGTTGTGAAACGTATAGCGTTTCACAAGCAATTGTACTTAGTTACCAGGCAACAGCAGTCTATAGATGCATTACATCTATGTTTTAAGGAATAAATAATTTTGCCTCCAATCTTATCCAGTGTACCGATGCTACGTCTCAGTTAGCTACGCCATTTACCGTGTTGTTTTCCTTGTTAGCCCATCCATAGTGTTTCCATGTGCACAGGTCCAATAATTAGTGACCTATTCTTATTTAAAACAAATGCTCTGGAATAGATCTTGTATTCAGCAATGTTGCTGCAAGCTGCCTTATGCACAGTGTTCGCGCTCTCTTGACCGGAACAATGCGTGGATCATATTAATAATTACATTCCATTCTTTATCAGTGACTTTACAATGAATGTTCTTTTGTGAGTTTTCGTATGAATAAATTAAGTAATGTTCCAACTCAGCGCAACCGGCTTTTTGTTGTGTGGCTAGAGTTGGTGGCGACCCAATCTCTTACGCTGATTTCAATGTCTGATAGCATTTTCTTATTCAAAGTGCACGTGGCTCTTTCAGCCATCGGGATACATTCAAAGTGCGCTTCACGCTACTTACTCATGCTACGGAAGACGCTCTGCCTTCTACATGTTAACGACGAATATGCTGCCATTTACCCTACGTTCGCCTAAAGGCATCGACAACCCCTTAGACACTGAAGCATTACGGGATTGCATACGTGCAAGGCGTAGCCTTCCCGGCCAACGTCGAACAAGGACGACAGGCGGCAAGAGAAGCCTCGCCAGAGGTCCTTCGTGCCAGGGACCTATTTCCTCGGCCATGTCACGTGTGCAGAACTGGATCGGAATGAATTCTTCCGCGTCCCTGGTATATAGCCTGGCGCAAACCAACAAGTCGGCAGTTCGCTGCACCGGAGGTCTAGGCCAATTCCTGCACCAGTTCTTAGCAGCCCATCAGTCATAGCCCGGCCGGAAGGCGCCACAGTGGGACCTACGACTTTGCATCGACATCCTGAGGCGCACCTGTTGGCCAACAACGCCGAACGCTCAGTTCCGTCCTTAGTGGTCAGTGGTACAGTCTTCATGTCCCCCTACGTTTATGCAATGTTCCAGGGCTGTATGAGAAGTAATAATTTTTTGTTAAGAAGAATTTTTACTTTGCTACTAAATTTCTCAATTGTTCTTGATTACCTCCGTTTTATTATTGAGCTCTATCTTTGGGGCGACGTCTTTGTTTTCCCGGGTCGTGTGAGTGGGCGAGTTCGGTTGGGTACTCAGGAGGAGCCAGGTCCGTGCAGTGCCAGAACACGCTGTGGCCGCTGGCGGCACGCATGGACATTTCACAATATATACACTCCTGGAAATTGAAATAAGAACACCGTGAATTCATTGTCCCAGGAAGGGGAAACTTTATTGACACATTCCTGGGGTCAGATACATCACATGATCACACTGACAGAACCACAGGCACATAGACACAGGCAACAGAGCATGCACAATGCCGGCACTAGTACAGTGTATATCCACCTTTCGCAGCAATGCAGGCTGCTATTCTCCCATGGAGACGATCGTAGAGATGCTGGATGTAGTCCTGTGGAACGGCTTGCCATGCCATTTCCACCTGGCGCCTCAGTTGGACCAGCGTTCGTGCTGGACGTGCAGACCGCGTGAGACGACGCTTCATCCAGTCCCAAACATGCTCAATGGGGGACAGATCCGGAGATCTTGCTGGCCAGGGTAGTTGACTTACACCTTCTAGAGCACGTTGGGTGGCACGGGATACATGCGGACGTGCATT
The DNA here is from genome assembly GCF_023898315.1 of Schistocerca nitens. Lineage (NCBI taxonomy): Eukaryota > Metazoa > Arthropoda > Insecta > Orthoptera > Acrididae > Schistocerca > Schistocerca nitens. The sequence goes on along the minus strand of NC_064623.1, from coordinate 13,259,367 downwards.
GTCCTGTTGGAACAGCAAGTTCCCTTGCCGGTCTAGGAATGGTAGAACGATGGGTTCGATGACGGTTTGGATGTACCGTGCACTATTCAGTGTCCCCTCGACGATCACCAGTGGTGTACGGCCAGTGTAGGAGATCGCTCCCCACACCATGATGCCGGGTGTTGGCCCTGTGTGCCTCGGTCGTATGCAGTCCTGATTGTGGCGCTCACCTGCACGGCGCCAAACACGCATACGACCATCATTGGCACCAAGGCAGAAGCGACTCTCATCGCTGAAGACGACACGTCTCCATTCGTCCCTCCATTCACGCCTGTCGCGACACCACTGGAGGCGGGCTGCACGATGTTGGGGCGTGAGCGGAAGACGGCCTAACGGTGTGCGGGACCGTAGCCCAGCTTCATGGAGACGGTTGCGAATGGTCCTCGCCGATACCCCAGGAGCAACAGTGTCCCTAATTTGCTGGGAAGTGGCGGTGCGGTCCCCTACGGCACTGCGTAGGATCCTACGGTCTTGGCGTGCATCCGTGCGTCGCTGCGGTCCGGTCCCAGGTCGACGGGCACGTGCACCTTTCGCCGACCACTGGCGACAACATCGATGTACTGTGGAGACCTCACGCCCCACGTGTTGAGCAATTCGGCGGTACGTCCACCCGGCCTCCCGCATGCCCACTATACGCCCTCGCTCAAAGTCCGTCAACTGCACATACGGTTCACGTCCACGCTGTCGCGGCATGCTACCAGTGTTAAAGACTGCGATGGAGCTCCGTATGCCACGGCAAACTGGCTGACACTGACGGCGGCGGTGCACAAATGCTGCGCAGCTAGCGCCATTCGACGGCCAACACCGCGGTTCTTGGTGTGTCCGCTGTGCCGTGCGTGTGATCATTGCTTGTACAGCCCTCTCGCAGTGTCCGGAGCAAGTATGGTGGGTCTGACACACCGGTGTCAATGTGTTCTTTTTTCCATTTCCAGGAGTGTATAAATGACCTAGTAGATAGTGTCGGAAGTTGCATGCGGCTTTTCGCGGATGATGCTGTAGTATACAGACAAGTTGCAGCATTAGAAAATTGCAGCGAAATGCAGGAAGATCTGCAGCGGATAGGCACTTGGTGCAGGGAGTGGCAACTGACCCTTAACATAGACAAATGTAATGTATTGCTAATACATAGAAAGAAGGATCCTTTATTTTATGATTATATGATAGCGGAACAAACACTGGTAGCAGTTACTTCTGTAAAATATATGGGAGCATGCGTGCGGAACGATTTGCAAGTGGAATGATCATATAAAATTAATTGTTGGTAAGGCGGGTGCCAGGTTTAGATTCATTGGGAGAGTCCTTAGAAAATGTAGTCCATCAACAAAGGAGGTGGCTTACAAAACACTCTTTCGACCTATACTTTAGTATTGCTCATCAGTGTTGGATCCGTACCAGGTCGGGTTGACAGAGGAGATAGACAAGATCCAAAGAAGAGCGGCGCGTTTCGTCACAGGGTTATTTGGTGAGCGTGATAGCATTACGGAGATGTTTAGCAAACTCAAGTGGCAGACTCTGCAAGAGAGGCGCTCTGCATCGATGTCCAGGTTTCGAGCGGGTGCGTTTCTGGATGAGGTATCGAATATATTGCTTCGCCTTACTTATACCTGCAGAGGAGATCACGAATGTAAAATTAGAGAGATTCGAGCGCGCACGGAGGCTTTCCGGCAGTCGTTCTTCCCGCGAACCATACGCGACTGGAACAGCAAAGGGAGGTAATGACAGTGGCACGTGGAGTGCCCTCCGCCACACACCGTTGAGTGGCTTGCGGAGTATAAATGTAGATGTAGACTGCCGGATGGAAGGGTTGTGGTCACCAGAGTGCACGACTTCGTCGTAAACCGGATCCAGCAAGCTTTAAGATGAGTGCATTTCATTCCAAGTAGAGAAACCTCCATCATTGTGACATCTCGAGATTCTCCATTGACTTTGATTTGTGTTGCTGCTCTTAGCGTCGGCGAGACGAAGAGCAGCGAGTGGGGTGCTTTGGGAAGGCGGATCTGATTAGCTTTCCTCGACTTCTTATTACTATTTACTGCGTTCAACCTCTTACAATTTGTTAAGTTCAACCAACGGCAATTTTTCTTGCCTCGCGGCCTCTAACGCCCTAGTTACCTGCCCAGCGGGTTAGTGTATGTAACGGCAGCGTACATTTTCTCGCCTTGCAGCTGCTGTCCGGTAAGGCGTGTAGCTATGACAGCTTTCTTGATTGTAGGCCGGTTGGTGATTCTTCTACTCTGGTGGTAGTGATTCCTTTCTCGTTCTGGGCGCTCTAAACCCACTATTCTCGTCGTAGTGCACACCGCCGGTTCCGGCTTTTGCGTATTGTTCCATCGTTGCATTTGATTTATCGGACGTCAGGTAGCTTCAGCAAGATTATCATTAGTCATTCGTTAGACTGCCACTAGTGTGAGCTACCACCTCGTAAAGTGCATGCAACTCTTGTCTGGCTATCTTATCGCTCGCGAAAGTGTTTGTTGCCGGACCTCCTCAGAGGTTGATTCCTGGAGCACCGTCTGGATCAGTTGCTTGTTTTTTTTAATTAACTTTTGCTATTTGCTGTTTTACAGCAGGTTTCAGTTTTTTGTATTATTGCCGTTCCTAGCGTGTAAAGCATTGAGCCGTGATTGTGGTGATTTGCTTTAAAATTCTAATTTAGTATTTGTATTTTAGCAGTAAGTCTTAAAACCTTAATTACTGCCATTCCTGGCGTCTGATGCCTTTTGCTGTGTTCGTGGCGACTTACCTTAATATTTAAATACCTGTAAGCTGTAAATTGCAGCGAGTTCTTAAACAATTCTTAATTTATTGTCATTCTTGGCGTGTAAGACCTTCAGCCGTGATTAAGGTCGGTTGCCTTAAAATTCTAATTTGATATTTGTATTTACGCAGTAAGCCTTTAAAAACTTATTTACCGCCATTCTTGGCGTCTGATGCCGTCTGCTGTTTTTGTGGCGACTTGCCTTTAATATTTCAGTACCTGTAATTTGCAAGTTGCAGCGAGTTTTAAACAATTCTTAATTTATTGCCATTCCTGGTGAGTAAGGCCTTCTGTCCAGATCACAGTGGCTTGCTTTTAAAACATTATCGGTTGTATCTGTATTTAATGGTGATTTGCTACATTGTAACTCACTGAAAACACTATTATTTACACTGTTGCTTATTTCTTCATTAATAGCGTGTGGTATTTTTTTTATTTATTGTTGACCCGGGAATTGCTGATTTAAAACAGATTGTGTGAAACTGTAAAGGGCAACCAATAATGACTGATTATGTCCCCGTCCACAATCGTAACCGAATCCTGCCCTCCCTCGACTACCAGGTCACAATCATTGCTTTTCAAGCACTTTCCCGTGGGAGATATGGCGTCCCGTCTTGCAAGATGAGAAAAGCGGACTACGTTGCTGGTCTGACAAACACTCAGGTACACTGTGTCACCTCGACTGGCATACAGTATCACCTGATCTAATGCCATCGACGATCTCTGGGAGTAATTGGAAAAGCGACTGAAACATACCACTCAACGCCCCTGTAGTTCGGTCCCTCTAAGGGTTCAAAACATCAGGGAACGGGCTCAGCTGGCTGTAGCGTATCTGAAACCTGTTGGGTGCTCTTCCTCGCGCGAATTGATGACACCATCAAGGCTAGAGTCAGTTCTGATTATGTAGGCCTTCCCGGCGTAATAAGTCTTGAAAGTCTCTTCGGGTTTGCTGCCGGATCCTAAAACCAACTTGACTCGATATTTCGGCCATCCAACTGTTCGCCATCTTCAGGAGAATGCTGCTTCTGCTGATGAGTCCCGCTGAGAACTGACGCCAGGCTGCAAATCGACGTCCTGTATAGGCCACCGTTCAGTAGACGGCGCATGCGCCGCCCATCACGGTTGTTACCCTCCAATACAGGGAGGTGGCCCCTCCCTTAGTGGAACACTGCTGGCAGCGATATATCGCACTCAGGGCTGCACCGAAGAAGGTTCAATTTCGATGCGAGACAATACAGGATTCCACGTCTTGCTAAGAGGGAACCCATTGTCACTGTGGATTAAATTATCCGCCAACCTTATTTTTAATAGCCTCTTTATAGACACTGTTCCAAAAACTGTAAATGTTGACAACTACGACAGTTTCATCAAATTTCATACTGTGTCCCTCATTTAAGCACACACATTAGAGTGTGTTCCGTCCAGCTTCTAAGATTAGGGCACTACTCGGCTCTGTGTGTAAGTAGGCTGTTTAGGTGTCAGTAGGCTGTTTAGGTTTTTATATTGGTAACGCCACGTAGCGCTCTGTATGAATATCACTGGCTGTGCTGTGTGCAGTCTGTGGCTGGTATTTTGAGAGCAGACGATCTGGGCGTGTGTCCATCAGAGACAGTAAATTTGTAAGACTGGATGTCATGAACTGATATATATACAGTATATATTATGACACTATTAAGGTGAATACAAGGTAAATACATGTAGGTGAATATGGATTGGGGCTAAGAAATGAAAGAGGAAGCCGCTTGGTAGAATTTTGCACAGAGCACAACATAATCGTAGCTAACACTTGGTTTAAGAATCACGAAAGAAGGTTGTATACATGGAAGAACCCTGGAGATACTAGAAGGTATCAGATATATTATATAATGATAAGACAGAGATTTAGGAACCAGGTTTTAAATTGTAAGACATTTCCAGGGGCAGATGTGGACTCTGACCACAATCAATTGGTTATGACCTGTAGATTAAAACTGAAGAAACTGCAAAAAGGTGGCAATTTAAGGAGATGGGACCTGGATAAATTAAAAGAACCAGAGGTTATACAGAGTTTCAGGGAGAGCATTAGGGAACAATTGACAGGAATGGGGGAAAGAAATACAGTAGAAAAAGAATGGGTAGCTTTGAGAGACGCAGTAGTGAAGGTAGCAGAGGATCAAGTAGGTAAAAAGACGAGGGCTGGTAGAAATCCTTGGGTAACAGAAGAAATATTGAATTTAATTGATGAAAGGAGAAAATATAAAAATGCAGTAAGTGAAGCAGGCAAAAAGGAATACAAACGTCTCAAAAATGAGATCGACAGGAAGTGCAAAATGGCTAAGCAGGGATGGCTAGAGGACAAATATAAGGATGTAGAGGCTTATCTCACTAGGGGTAAGATAGATACTGCCTACAGGAAAATTAAAGAGACCTTTGGAGATAAGAGAACCACTTGTATGAACATCAAGAGCTCAGATGGAAACCCAGTTCTAAGCAAAGAAGGGAAAGCAGAAAGGTGGAAGGAGTATATAGAGGGTCTATACAAGGACGATGTACTTGAGGACAATATTATGGAAATGGAAAAGGATGTAGATGAAGATAAAATGGGAGATGCGATACTGCGTGAAGAGTTTGACAGAGCACTGAAAGACCTGAGTCGAAACAAGGCCCTCGGAGTAGACAACATTCCATTGGAGCTACTGACGGCCATGGGAGAGCCAGTCCTGACAAAACTCTACCATCTGGTGAGCAAGATGTATGAAACAGGCGAAATACCCTCAGACTTCAAGAAGAATATAATAATTCCAATCCCAAAGAAAGCAGGTGTTAACAGATGTGAAAATTACCGAACAATCAGTTTAATAAGCCACAGCTGCAAAATACTAACACGAATTCTTTACAGACGAATGGAAAAACTAGTAGAAGCCGACCTCAGGGAAGATCAGTTTGGATTCCGTAGAAGCACTGGAACACGTGAGGCAATACTGACCTTACGACTTATCTTAGAAGAAAGATTAAGGAAAGGCAAACCTACGTTTCTAGCATTTGTAGACTTAGAGAAAGCTTTTGACAATGTTGACTGGAATACTCTCTTTCAAATTCTAAAGGTGGCAACAACAACATTGTTTGTTCTCTATCAAAATCTTTCATTTGCCAACTATGCCTATCAGTAGTTAGTGACTTCAGTAGTTAGAATCTTTTATTTAGCTGGCAGTATTGGCACTCGCTGTATTGCAGTAGTTCGAGTAACGAAGATTTTTGTGAGGTAAGTGATTCATGAAAGGTACAGGTTATTGTTAGTAAGGGCAATTCTTGTGTAGAGATTATTGAAAGTCAGATTGCGTTGCGCTAAAAATTTTGTGTGTCATTTTAGTGTTGATCAGAATAAGTAAAGAGTGAAATGTCTGAGTACGTTTACTTCTGCTCAGCTGTTTGAAAATCATATAACGTAAAGGGGTTTATCAGCACAATCATTCATAAATTTTTCTAAGGGGAGGTTTCATGTGAAAGGTGATTTGGGGCTTAGGAAACCTGGTGTGTTCAAAATTCCGTGTCAATGTGGGAAGGCTTACATTGGCCGTTCGACTGACACAGTGCATGACAGGTGTGTGGAACATCGCCGTCATACGAGGCAGTAAAATCGGTAGTAGCAGAACACTGCCTAAATGAGGGACAGAGTGTGAAATTTGATGAAACTGTCGTAGTTGCCAACATTTCCGGTTTTTGGAACAGTGTCTATAAAGAGGCGATTGAAATTAGGTTGTCGGATAATTTAAGGGGGGTAGGACGTCAAACGGGCCGACTTGGAGCAGGAGAGGCACCACAGGACATTTTAATATACACAGTCTATACTTTTACAAATAAATTCATAAAACTTTGTTAGCATGACCAGGAAGGATTCAGGTTTCACACTCACAGCAGAGGAAGTTCCAAAACATAACAAAACAATTTTTTTTTTTTTTACATGTGAAATTTCATCATTTTTTCACTTGGTATTTGCTGCATTTGTTGCTGTAGGTACACTTTCCTTCGTAAATAAGAGAGATTCTTCGATGAATTTTGCACATAATACAAACCATACTTACAGGTGTATGAAACTCTAGAATTTCCCATATCTGTTAAAAACTGTGGTAAAAATTGAGATAATTAAGTATAAAATTCGAGTTCTCTCTTAACACAAAGTTTAAAATGTAACAGCCCATTCATTTTTCCATAAATTCATACACCTGTCAGTACGGTTTGCAAGCTGTGCAAAATTCATCGAAGAATCTCCCTTACTTATGAAGAAAAGTGTACCTATAGCAACAAATGCAGCCAACAGTAAGTGAAAAAAAGTATGAAATTTCACATTTAAAAAACATTATTTTTTCGTGTTTTTGAACTTTCACTGCTATGAGTGTGAAGTCTGAATCATTACTGGTCATGCTGACATAGTTTTATGAATTTATTTGTAAAAGTATAGACAGTGCAAATTAAAATGTCCTTTGTTGCCTCTCCTTCTCGAAGTCGGTCCGTTTGACGTCCTCCCCCCTTAATCAAAAGAGACAATGGGTTCCCTCTTAGCAAGACGTGGAATCCTATTGTCTCGCATCGAAATTGAACGTTCTTCGGTGCGGCCCTGAGTGCGATATATCGCTGCCAGCAGTGATCCACCAAGGGCGGCGCCACCTCCCTGTCTTGGAGGGCAGCAACCGTGATGGGCGGCGCATGCGCCGTCTACTGAACGGTGGTCTATAATGGACGTCGATTTGCCGCCTAGCGTCAGTTCTCAGCGGGACTCATCAGCAGAAGCAGCATTCTCCTGAAGATGGCGACCAGTTGGATCGCCGAAATATCGAGTCAAGTTGATTTTGGGATCCGGCAGCAAACACGAAGAGACTTTCTAGTGACAGTTCTACAAGATTTTGGCATGCTCTCAACTAGGGTGTCTGTTTGATGTCAGATATTAGTCTCGAGGTATGTTGTTGTTGTTGTTGTTGTGGTCTTCAGTCCTGAGACTGGTTTGATGCAGCTCTCCATGCTACTCTATCCTGTGCAAGCTGCTTCATCTCCCAGTACCTACTGCAACCTACATCCTTCTGAATCTGCTTAATGTATTCATCTCTTGGTCTCCCTATACGATTTTTAACCTCCACACTGCCCTCCAATGCTAAATTTGTGATCTCTTGATGCCTCAGAAGATGCCCTACCAACCGGTCCCTTCTTCTTGTCAAGTTGTGCCACAAACTCCTCTTCTCCCCTATTGTATTCAATACCTCCTCATTAGTAACGTGATCTACCCATTTAACCTTCAGCATTCTTCTGTAGCACCACATTTCGAAAGCTTCTATTCGCTTCCTGTCCAAACTATTTATCGTCCATGTTTCACTTCCATACATGGCTACACTCCATACAAATACTTTCAGAAACGACTTACTGACACTCAAATCTATACTCGATGTTAACAAATTTCTCTTCTTCAGAAACGCTTACCTTGCCATTGCCAGTCTACGTTTTATATCCTCTCTACTTCGACCAGTATCAGTTATTTTGCTCCCCAAACAGCAAAACTCCTTTACTACTTTAAGTGTCTCATTTCCTAATCTAATTCCCTCAGCATCACCCGACTTAATTCGACTACATTCCATTATCCTCGTTTTGCTTTTGTTGATGTTCATCTTATATCCTCCTTTCAAGACACTGTCCATTCCGTTGAACTGCTCTTCCAAGTCCTTTGCTGTCTCTGATAGAATTTCAATGTCATCGGCGAACCTCATAGTTTTTATTTCTTCGCCATGGATTTTAATGCCTACTCCGAACTTTTCTTTTGTTTCCTTTACTGCTTGCTCAATATACAGATTGAATAACATCGGGGAGAGGCTAAAACCCTGTCTCACTCCCTTCCCAACCACTGTTTCCCTTTCGTGTCCCTCGACTCTTATAATTGCCATCTGGTTTCTGTACAAATTGTAAATAGCCTTTCGCTCCTTGTATTTTACCCCTGCCACCTTTAGAATTCGAATGAGAGTATTCCAGTCAACATTGTCAAAAGCTTTCTCTAAGTCTACAAATGCTAGAAACGTAGGTTTACCTGTCCTTAATCTTTCTTCTAAGATAAGTCGTGAGGTCAGTATTGCCTCACGTATTCCAACATTTCTACGGAATCCAAACTGATCTTCGCCGAGGTCGACTTCTACCAGTTTTTCCATTCGTCTGTAAAGAATTCGCGTCAGCATTTTGCAGCGGTGACTTATTAAACTGATAGTTCGGTAATTTTCACATCTGTTAACACCTGCTTTCTTTGGGATTGGAATTATTATATTCTTATTGAAGTCGTAGGGAATTTTGCCTGTCTCATACATCTTGCTCACCAGATGGTAGAGTTTTGTCATGACTGGCTCTTCCAAGGCCGTCAGCAGTTCTAATGGAATGTTGTCTCGAGGTATAGGAAAAGTGAATGGCAGTGTAAGAACAAATGTAAGAAGAGTACAAGGGTAGTAGATGTAAGATCGGTGGTTGGGGCTTTCAGTGGCGTACGTACCCCGACGCAGAGCAGGAGTCGATGCAGTCGGCAGCGACGAAGCACGCGAGGTCCGTAGAGAGCTGGTTGTTGGCCGTGGCGTCTGTGAGGCCGGCGAGAGCAGCCACGCCGTCGTCGCACCCCTCGTAGCCGAGGCTATAGCGTCCCAGCGTCCAGCTCGTTATCAGCCGAAGCATGGCACGCACCGCGATGGGCCGATACTGGAGGGTCTTGTAGGCTATCACCACGTCAGTGTGTTCTGCAAAACGTTGTAACGTATTACTATCTTTACGACGTTTCTCGTCGAGACATATGCGTTACTTGCATTTCTAGCTGCTTTTCTCACACAAATAATGATAAAAATTCAGAAATTCAGGGTCGCCACCAGCCCAAGCCCTTCCTAACCATTTACAAAATAAAACGGAGCTCGAAAATATTAGTTTAATTACTTTAACAATTTTAATTACAAGTACGCAAATTTCTTCAAGCAGCCAGATAAATAGCACTCCGTGTCGTGCATGAAGCAACTTCCAGAATGAGATTTTCACTCTGCAGCGGAGTGTGCGCTGATATGAAACTTCCTGGCAGCTTAAAACTGTGTGCCCGACCGAGACTCGAACTCACAGTTTTAACCTGCCAGGAAATTTTATATCGGCGCACACTCCGCTGCAGAGTGAAAATCTCATTCTGGAAACATGATTCTATCGTCTGTGGCTGCGGTTTTAAGCTTTATGTACGGAGGAGATGTGATATGACGCCACACCATGGCTTGTAGTTCCGTTTCCGGTGCGAAGTGATGAACCTACATTTTATCGCTCGTGACGATGTTCGATAAGAAATGGTACTATCAGCCTTGTAGCAAGCAAACAGTTCCGCACAGATGGTCCTTCGTTGATCTTTATGGTCTTCTCTTAAGTGGGGATGATCCCAGTGGGCACATACATCTGTGTACCCCTACGGGTAGATGAGTGTGCCAGCACTAACAGAAGAAACGGACAGTTGAGCAGCGAGGTGCGTGTGACGCGTCCATCACTTAGAATGAGAGTGTTCGCACGTTACAGCACTGCGAACGGGCCGCACACGGGGGATCGGACAGATTTGCACGACATCTTTGCGATGGTGACAGACACCTAGGAATTTTTAACATGTTTCAGCCCAGTCAGCAACTGTGATAAATTAATATTTCAAAAATCCGCCTCAGTTGCGAAATGTTACTGGTCTTTACCCAGGTTTCAGTTAATCTAGCCTTCTTCAGAAGCATAAAATAAGCTAATACATGCCAGAATAAGACGCAGTCAAACATAAAAAGCTTAAGTACCGTGATACCAGGTGAACCTACGTTACTTAGCTGAGGAACAGCCCCTTCGTGGAAAGGGGTCGATTAGCCGTGGACGCTACGTTGGAATTGACTGTGGCACGCGGATATGTGCCGAGCAAGATGGCGGATCACGGAAAGTCAAAGGTGCCTGCCACTGGCTGTCTTTATGTTATGTACTGGGAAATTACCTATAACCTTAAACCATAAATCACACCAGTGGCAAGACGCAATCAATACCTTCACTGCGCGATAATAACGGCCAAGTCACTGATAACAGTGCCACTAAAGCAGAGTTATTAAAAAGGTTTCCCGAAACTCCTTCACCGAAGAAGACGAACTAAATATTCCTGAATTCCAATCAAGAACAACTGCCAAGATGAGAAGCATAGAAGTAGATATCCTCGGTGTGACAAAGCAGCTTAAATCACTTAATAAAGAAAAGGCCTTCGCTCCAGATTGTATACCAGTCAGGTTCCTCTCAGAGTATGCTCCGTATTTAGCAATTATATACAGCCGGTCGCTCACAGAAAGGTCCGTACCTAAAGACTGAAAAGTTGCTCAAGTCACACCAATACCCAAAAAGGGAAGGGGGAGTAATAAACTGAATTACAGGCCCGTATCAGTAATGTCGATTTGCAGTAGCGTTTTGGAATGTATACTGTATTTGAACATCATAAAGTACATCGAAGAAAACGATTTACGGACACATAGTCGGCACTGATTTAGAAAATACCATTCTTGCGAAACACAACTAGCTCTTTATAATCATGAACTAATTGGTGCTATCGACACGGGCTATCAAATTGATTCCACATTGTTAGATTTCCAAAAGGTTTTCGACACTGTTCCTCACAAGCGTCTTGTAACGCAACTATCTATGGAATATCGCCTCAGTTGTGCGACTGGATTCGTGATTTCCTGTCAGAAAGGTCACAGTTCGTAGTCATAGAAGGAAAGTCGTCAAGTAAAACAGAAATATTCGGCGTTCCCCAAGGGAAGTGTTACAGGCGATCTACTGTTCCTGATCTCTATTAACGACATAGGAGACAATCTGAGTAGCCGTCTTAGATTGTTTGCAGATGATGCTGTCATTTGCCGTCTTGTAAAGTCATCAGATGATCAAAATAACTTGCAAAATTATTTAGATAAAATATTTGTATGGTGCGAAAAGTGGCCATTGACCCTGAATAAAGAAAAGTGTGAAGTTATTCACATGAGTACTAGAACAAATCAGCTAAATTTCGATTACGGGATAAGTCACACAAATCTGAACGCTGTAAATTCAGCTAAATACTTTGGGATTACAATTACAAATACCTAAATTGGAACGATCACATAGATAATATTATGGGTAGAGCAAACCAAAGACTGCGATTCATTGGCAGAACACTTAGAAGGTGGAACAGGTCTACTCAAGAGACTGCTTACACCACGCTTGTCCGCCCTATTCTGGAGTACTGCTGTGCGGTGTGGGATCGGCATCAGGTGGGACTGACTGATGACATCGAAAAAGTACAAAGAATGGCAGCTCGTTTTGTATTATCGTGAAATAGGGTTGATAGTGCCATAGACATGATACGTGATTTGGAGTGGCAATCATTAAAACTAAGGTGTTTTTCGCTGCGACGGGATCTTCTCATGAAATTTGATGAAATTTGAATCACCAGTTTTCTCCTCCGATTGCGTAAACATTCTGTAGCCACCCACCTACATAGGGAGAAATGATCAACACGATAAAATACGAGAAATAAGGGCTCGCACAGAAAAATTTAAGTGCTCGTTTTTCCCGCGTGTCGTTCGAAAGTGGAACAGTAGAGAGACAGCTTCAAGGTGATTCACTGAACCCTCTGCCAGGCACTTTATTGTCAATAGCACAGTCATCACGTAGAAGTAGATGTATATGTAGAAATTTGTGAGGGAACAAGGCACTAAGTAGATAGAATCCTACCTTATTAACTGATACGAAATTTACTTAGACGTTACGTTCAGCTTGTTAGATTAAAAACCACATATGATCACCGCTATGTTGGTATGGTTCCGCACGATCTCATGCGGGGGATGAACAAGGTTATACACTGCTGGCCACCGTAAATGCAACACCCTGAAGGAAGCATCCGAATCAAGTGAAATTTACACCATGGGTTTGCAGCGATGAGATATGCAACTGATTAGAATTTCAGCGCAGACGCACATCACGCGCGCCTGTGGCGCCACCTCATAGCGCCATTTAAGGCTTGGCGATTTCGACGAGTGTACGTTCGGCACGTGTGTTTACCTTGTAGTTGTGTCACAAGACGATCAGTTATGCCTCGTAGACAACAGCGAACATCTTTTGATCAAGTATCCGAGTTCGACAGAGGAAGGATAGTGGCTTACCGAGATTGTGGATTATCATACAGAGAAATCGCTAGTCGTGTTGGACGAAACCAAACAACTGTAATGCGGATATGTGACCGTTGGATGCAGGAGGGTACGACGGACCGACGCGGTCGATCGCATTCACCTCGGTGCACCACTGCACGTGCTGATAGGCAAATTGTGCGCATGGCAGTGACGGATCGCTCAGTGACATCCCGAACCATAGCACAGCACATTGCGTCTGTAACGCTTCATCCAGTGTCTGCGCGTACCATTCGACGCCGTTTACAGCAGAGTGGTCTGTCCGCAAGACGTCCATTGCTTCGCCTACCATTGACGCAGAACCACAGACGTCTCCGTCGCCAATGGTGTGATGACAGACGGATGTGGACGGCAGAATGGAATGACGTTGTCTTTACTGACGAGGCACGCTTCTGTCTTCAGCACCACGATGGTCGGATTCGAGTGTGGAGACACCGTGGAGAGAGGATGCTGGACAGCTGCATTATGCACCGCCACACTGGTCTTGCACCGGGTATTATGGTATGGGGCGGTATTGGATATTACTCTCGCACGCCTCTAGTACGCATTGCCGGTACTTTAAATAGCCGGCGCTACATATCCGAGGTGCTGGAGCCAGTTGTCCTTCCTTACCTTCAGGGCTCGGCCGCAGCCATATTTCAACAGGATAATGCGCGACCACACGTGGCACGCATTGTCCAAAGGTTCTTCGTCAATAACCAGATTGAATTGCTTCCCTGGCCGGCTCGCTCTCCGGATCTTTCGCCGACAGAAAACATGTGGTCCATGGTTGCTCAACGAGTGACCCAGATTACATCCCCAGCTGCCACACCAGATGATCTTTGGCAACGTGTGGAAGCTGCTTAGGCTGCTGTACCCCAGGAACACATCCAACGTCTCTTTGACTCAATGCCGAGACGTGTGGCAGCGGTTATCTCCAACAATGGCGACTACTCTGGATGCTGATTCTGGCAGGAACCACATGTCACAGACGTCTGTAAACGTAATCATTTGATACTTGGTCAACATGTTATCTACAAAATAAATTTTGTTGTGCTACCTCTTGTCTTTCTTGGTGTTGCATTTACGGTGGCCAGCAGTGTATGTCAGTAACGCGAGAACTTCTCAGGGTTAGGAGAAGGTGCAAATAAAATAATTTCCATTATACATGGAGTAATACGTCACTTTGTTAACGCGAAATTTGACTAAGGTTTTTATATTATGGCACTACATTACTACGCATTAATGGCTGACTGGGTGTGTAAAGCTTAGGGCATAATTTATGGTTTTATACACAGGTGGTCAACGTTGTGTTTAGGAAATCTGTAATAACTTAACCAAACATACACTAACTATAAATATAATACGTACGAGCGTCCACTGTATGTAGTCACAAGGGTGACGTGGAACAAAACTCTTAAGGGAAAAGATTGATTATTAGTTAGCAGTGGGTTCAAGACCCTAAGTTTTCAAATAGGTTATGCCACGCTAATTGTCGAAATACACACTCTAGTGTATCAGATATTACCTATTTATGATGTTGCCTACAAGGCTATTAACAATTTACGATGAGGATTATTGTGAGCGTCCTGGAATTCTCACATAGACTACCAAGAAATAAGGACCTAATATTTAAAGTAGGGTGTGTCAGAATGAGCTTTTCACTCTGCAGCGCAGTGTGCGCTGATATGAAACTTCCTGGCAGATTAAAACTGTGTGCCGGGCCGAGACTCGAACTCGGGACCTCTGCCTTTCGCGGACAAGTGTTCTACCAACTGAGCTACCCAAGCTCGCCTCACGCACCCTCTTCACAGCTTCACTTCTGCCAGTACCTCGTCTCCTACCTTCCAAACTTTACAGAAGCTCTCCTGCCCAGGAGAGCACTTGTCCGCGAAAGGCAAAGGTCCCGAGTTCGAGTCTCGGTCCGGCACACAGTTTTAATCTGCCAGGAAGTTTCATAGGGTGTGTCAGGACGTACAACGCAACTGCTAACACACTTATGTACTATTGACCGATAAAGGTCAAGCTAATACTATGAACATAAGCTATATTCTTCCCTATTGAACGGGAACATAAATTACGGATATGGTCTAATAGCGAGCAAAGTGTAAATGTCTCACGTATGTTAATAGCATAAATCAGAACCTAGTATTTAAAGTAGGGTGTGACTGGGCCTACAACGCCCCCATCATCACGCTTACGTGCTGCTGACCGACATAGGTCAAGCATTTACAGAATATTGTCTGCAAACTAACCTTTGATGGGAATAAAATCTCAAAGGTTACACTGTATATAGCGTGACTAAGCGGGCAACGCTATAGTTCTCATAAAAAAGATTCTTTAGAGCAACAAGGTCAACGTTAACTGCCTAGGGAAGAATACTTTAAACTGTATTCCATAAATATTAAAGTTAGCTTAAATTGGCGTCAAGATCTCATGAAATAGCATCGGCCAGCTTGAATTAAAGGCGGGCATAAGTCTTAATGCCTATGGGTAGAAAGAAAAGGCAATGTGTGCCAGCACCGTTGGTATGTTTGTCTACCATATTGTCAGTTATGTTGGAACGAGAACTATATATACCGTAAGGAATATTAATTAAACCATAGTATTGAACGTCACTAAATGTCGTGGTGAATTTCTAAGTCTTAAGCGTCGAAGTATCAGGAATGGATATGCAGTGACAAGGCACGAAAGTTAGTGTTATACTTTAGCTACGTGCCTTTCTTAACTGTTACACGTAAACTAATCATTCTCTGATTGGTATAACGTTGACCATCTGTATTGCAAAAGTCATCTATATCCAAGTTGCATATAGTGATTTGGAAACTTAACTTGTGTGTAACAGGACTAAGTATGACAGTACAGTACTGGCCATTAAAATTGCTACACCAGGAAGAAATGCAGTTGATAAACGGGTATTCATTGGACAAATATATTATACCAGAACTGACATGTGATTACATTTTCACGCAATTTGGGTGCATAGATTCTGAGATATCAGTGCCCTGAACAACCACCTCTGGCCGTAATAACGGCCTTGATACGCCTAGGCATTGAGTCAAACAGAGATTGGATGCCGTGTGCAGGTACAGCTGCCCATGCAGCTTCAGCACGATACCACAATTCATCAAGAGTACTGATTGGCGTATTATGACGAGCCAGTTGCACGGCCACCAATGACCAGACGTTTTCAATTGGTGAGAGATCTGGAGAATGTGCTGGTCAGGGCAGCAGTCGAACATTTTCTGTATCCAGAAAGGCCCGTACAGGACCTGCAACATGCGGTCGTGCATTGTCCTGCTGAAATGTAGGGTTTCGCAGGGATCGAATGAAGGGTAGAGCTACGGGTCGTAACACATCTGAAATGTAACGTCCACTGTCCAAAGTGTCGTCAATGCGCACAAGAGGTGACCGAGACGTGTAACCAATGGCACTCCATACCATCACGCCGGATGATACGCCAGTATGGCGATGACGAACACACGCTCGCAATGTGCATTCAGCGCGATGTCGCCAAACACGGGTGCGACCATCATGATGCTGTAAACAGAACCTGGATTCATCGGAAAAAATGACGTTTTGCCATTCGTGCACCCAGGTTCGTCGTTGAGTACACCATCGCAGGCGCTCCTGCCTGTGATGCAGCGCCAAGTGTAACCGCAGCCATTGTCTCCGAGCTGATAGTCCATGCTGCTTCAAACGTCAGTTCGTGCAGATGGTTGTTGACTTGCAAACGTCCCCGTCTGTTGACTCAGGGATGGAGACGTGAATGCACGATCCGTTACAGCCATGCGGCGTTCCGTATTACCCTCCTGAACCCACCGATTCCATATTCTGTTAACAGTCATTAGATCTCGACCAAAGCGAGCAGCAATGCCGCGATATAATAAAACCGCAATCACGATAGGCTACAATCCGACCTTTATCAAAGTCGGTAACGCGATGGTACACATTTCTCCTCCTTACACGAGGCATCACTACAACGTTTCACCAGGCAACGCCGATCAACTGCTGTTTGTGTATCAGAAATCGGTTGGAAACTTTCCTGATGTCAGCACGTTGTAGGTGTAGCCACCGGCGCCAACCTTGTGTCAATGCTCTGTAAAGCTAATCATTTGCATATCACAGCATCTTCTTCCTGTCGGTTAAATTTCGCGTCTGTAACACGTCAGCTTCGTGGTGTAGCAATTTTAATGGCCAGTAGTGTAGCATCACAAGCTAATATATTATGTGTAGGACTATGAGTTCAAAGTTATGGTATCAAAAGGTCTTTAACAAAATCAAAGTAATAGCTTATACATACTGGGCAAATAAGAGTGCATTCATAGGATGTAAGTACGCGGTGAGCAAAAGAGAATAAGGTGGTCGATGTTAACATAAAATGAATTACGTTGGACGAAACAATGGTTGAAAACCATCGAAAAAGTATTATGCATCCTACCCATCACATTCCACAACCTCTGTCTAACACGCACTCTCACACATTTCGAAAACGTCTTGGGCTCAATGAAGAGATGTAGACTGATTATTTTCAGCCTTCCAAACCGCACTTCGTACGATCTGGTCACACGCGAAAGGCTGGACAAAGTCGATTGATGTGTAGTGAGTGTCACAGTCATTTGCTGTCAGACTGTGAATGTTTTATCTTGTTTGATAACGATGTATGCAAGCAAAGCCTAGTCTGAGTACTTCAAAACTGGACGGTGATTGAAGTAGTGTGAATCAGTGCTATACGAGAAAGTACTCACTGAATTCTCCACAGTAGGCGTTATATATCCAGTCTGCACCGTAGCCCTCGAAGTTGTATGTGGAGATCTTATTGCAGACACAGTCGAGCACCGTAGTGCCGTTCGCCACCAGCAAAACCAGCAACGGAGCAGCTACCCCCACTGGATGCATTGTCAGCTGTTGTTGAGACCGAGAGGGAATCACACGCAGTGAGCATCGCAGGCACCGCGGGCCCACTATAAGGATTCTCGTAGCGGAAGTCTTTCCGCAGGATGGGAAAACCACAGGAAGAACGACGACTTCCGTGCTTATCCTTTTTTCCTGTCACAGTAACAACCTGCAAGCGCACAGTCGTTACAGAAAAATATTCCTTCGTTTTACGCGTACATCTGCCACACGTTTTTAGGACGACAGAGAAAGCCACTAAGGGATAAACGGGTGATACCCAGAAGTGAAGATTTAGTTTCCGACATAAGAATTGCGAGGCTTGACCTTCTTTAACACTGATTCCCCAACTGAGAGAGGTTGTAGGTAACTCCGCTCATTGTAACAATAAATTTGTTCATTCCTGTGATTGACGCTATGCCTGTTATCTTATACAGGGAGACAATATTATTGAAATACGTGCAATAAAATCGTCATTACGGTTTGTGTTAGGATGTTCAAACTGCTGGCCACGCGGCACTCTGGGAGATAGTATGCGCTGGCATAGTTTGGTTTAGCGACGAAGCCCACCTTCATTTTTGAGGGTTCGTCAACTAGCAAAACTGGCGCATTTGGGGGACTGAGAATCCGCATTTCGCGACCGAGAAGTCTCTTCACGCTCAACGGGTGACTGTCTGGTGTGCAATATCCAATCACGGAATAATCGGTGCGATATTTACCTTGATGGCACGGTAACTACCGAACGGTACGTGAAGGTCGTGGAAAATGGTTTCATCCCCATTTTCCAAAGTCATCCTGATTTTGAGAATATGTGCTTCATGAAAGGCGGAACTCGACCGCCATAGAAGCAGGATAGTGTTTGATGCCCTGGAGGAGCAGTTTGAGGACCGCATTCGTGTTCTGGGGCACCCAGAGGCCACTGGCATGGGTCTGGATCTGAAGACATGCGACTAATCTTTGTGAGGCTGTATTAAAGACAATGCGTACAGCAATAACCCCAAACCAATGCTGAGCTGAAAACAGGCACTCAGGAGGTCATCGACACCGTCGATGTTCCGACACTTCACCGGCTAGTGTAGAATTTCGCTATTCGTCTGCGTCACATAGTCGCCAATGATGGCACGCATATCGAACATGTCACAACCTACATCCGAAAAGGGGTAGTGACGTTTACATGTTGAATAAAGTGTATGTACGCCGTAGTTAGTAACTGATTTAGGTTTTTTTTCACATAGTTCAATAATTGTCACTCTATATCTTACATATATTATAAAACTGAAAGTTTTTGTGCGTTGTAGTATGTCTGTTACCCCTTCACGCTGAAACGGCTGCAAGTGTATAGATAAAATTTGCAATAAAATTTGCAATGAGGGTTGTTTGTACCGTGAATTAAAACAGGCTATCTTATATATTTCTAAAAACCAAAGGGTTTCGGGTGCGGGAGAAAAGAAGTGTACCTCATGACGCAGAAGTAGCCATACTTCATTCATCCAGCATCTGTGAATGAGAGCACTAGTGACTTTTTGCAGACTTTACACGTGATTTCAAACCTTTACGAAACTTTTCCTCGCTGACATCCCCCACAAAAAGATGAAAGATGTTCGTCGCTTACTTAGTTTCCGTTGTTCATTCAGGAAAACTGGCGCCTAAACCATAACACTTTATTTTATTACTTCTTCACTACTATCTGTGTTCGCGGCACATTTTGAATGCAATATTCACATATATCACGGATTTTTTTTTTTTTTTGCTCATCAGTCTTCTCACTCATTTGATGCGACCCAACACGAACTCCTCTCCTGTGCCAACCTCTTCATCTCACAAGGGGAGGCCACGACGTTTGGAACGCGGATTTACTTCAAACTTCTCACACTCGCAGTACTCCATTAGGACAACAAAGTGTGTAAGCGGTAGCGCGTACTTCTCAACCGTTATTGAGAAAATCGCAAGATAATTTCGGTCGTCATGTATATACCTGTGCTGGCCGCTTTTACCAGGAAGCGGCGGCAGCCGAGTGGGTAGCGTTCAAGCCCCTGATCGCTGGATCGAGTCCCGTTCGTCAGTTTTTTTTTATTTGTAACACAGTCGTTTTCTTTACTATCTACGTTACAATTGATATAATGGGAAAAATACGTGTAATCGGATGAACTTTTATTAAATTTACAACGTTATTTGGCAGTCTACAAATGTTTATTATCACAAATAATATAATATTCATAACTATCGACTAGTAAACGACCAAACGCATAAAGTGATACTGAAAATGTCTGCTTGTCCGTGATTTGAGCAATCCCTTATACCTGGAAGGAGCCCGAAACTACTTGTTACCTCCAAGATTTGACCAGCACAGACGGCTTTCGAAAGATGTACAATTACTCGTCGCTTTCGACATTACGAGTACAATGGCAGAATGGTATTTTTCGTAAAAACATGGAAAACAAAGTTAAACGGCACCAGCTGCATTGAATAAATGCTGTTTCCGCATACGCAAGGTCTTTTGAGATTTTACGTGGAAAAACAAACCTCGTTAAAATTTTCAAAAACCTCTCTTTCAGCCAAGAATTTGGAAGAAAACCATGCATAACGTAGCATTTCCTCAAATATCGGCGCTGATAACGGATCATGCAGTATCGAGTGTATTTTAATAGCGTCTTCAAGAGGCAATTTTCGATTAAATACGAACAGTTTTGAAGACACGGACAAGCACATATTTTCAGCATCACTTTATGCGTTTGGTCGTTTACTAGTCGATACTTATGAATATTATATTATTTGTGATAATAAAAATTTGTATACTGCCAAATACCATTGTAAATTTAATAAAAGTTCATCCGATTACATGTATTTTTCCCATTATATCAATTGTAACTAGTAAAGAAAATTGTGTTAGAAATAAAAAGAGTGACGAACGGGACTCGATCCAGCGATCCAGTGATTACGGGGCTTGAACGCTACCCACTCGGCTGCCGCCGCTTCATGGTAAAAACGGCCACACACAGGTATATACTTGACGACCGAAATTATCTTGAGATTTTCTCAGTAACGCTTGAGAAGTACGCGCTACTGGTTACACATTTTGTTGTCCTAATGGAGCACTCCGAGTGTGCGAAGTTTGAAGTAAATCCGCGTTCCAAACGTCGTGGACTGCCCTTGTCAGAGCAGCACTTGGAACCTACGTCCGCAATTATTTTCAGGATTTACTGCAATCTCTGTCTACAGTTTTTGTCCTCTACAGCTCCCTCTACTACAGTGGAAGTCATTCCTGATGTCTTGACAGATGTCCTATTGTCCTGTCCCTTCTCCTTATCAGTGTTTCCATAAATTCCTTCTTGTCAGTGTTTCCATAAATTCCTTTCCCATTTTGCGCAGAACCTCCTCATTCCTTACGTTATCAGTCCACCTAATTTTCAACATTCGTCTGTAGCACCACATCTCAAATGCTTAGAATCTCTTCTGTTCCGGTTTTCCCACAGTCCATGTTTCACTACTGCACAACGCTGGGCTCCAAACACACAGTCTCAGAAATTTCTTTCTCAAATTAAGGCCTATGTTGGATACTAGTGAACTTCTTTTGGCCAGGAATGCCATATTTGTCAGTGCTAGTCTGCTTTCGATGTTCTTGCTCCGTCCGTCATTGGTTATTTTGCTGACTAGCTAGCGTAATTCCTTAACTCCATCTACTTCGTGGCCATCAATCCTGATGTCATGTTACCCACTTTTCTCATTTCTTCCACTTCTGCTTCGATTTACTCTCAATCCATATTCTGTACTCATTAGACTGTTCATTCCATTCAGCAGATCCTGTAATTCTTCTTGAGTTTCACTCAGGGTACCAACGTCGTCAGCGAGTCGTATCGTTGGTATCCTTTAAATTTGAATTTTTATTTGACTCCTGAACCTTTCTTTTATTTCCATCATTGCTTCCTCGACGTAGAGATTGAAGAGCAGGGGGGAAAGACTACGTCCCTGCCTTACAGCCTTCTTAATCCGATCACTTCATCCTTGGTCGTCCACTGTTATTAGTCCCTCTTGGCTCTCGTACAAGTTGTGTATTACCCGTCTCTCCCATTAGCTTACCCCTATTTTTCCCAGCATTTCGAACATCTTGCACCATTTTACACAGTCGAAAGTTTTCTCCACGTCGACATATCCTTTAAACGTGCCTTGATCTTTCTTCAGTCTCGCTACCACTGTCAAGCGCAACGTCGGAATTGCCTCTCAAGTGTGTTTATGTTTCCTAAAGCCAAACTGATCGCCATGCAACACATCCTCAATTTTCTTTCCCTATCTTCTGTATATTATTATCATCAGCAGCTTGGACGCACGAGCTGTTAAGCTGATTGTACGATAATGTTCGCACTTGTGCGGTCTTGTAGTCTTCGGAATTGTGTGGATGAAATTTTTCCGGAAGTCAGATGGTATGTCGCAGACTCATACATTCTACACACCAATTTGAATACTCGTTTTGTTGACACTTTCCCCAATGATTTTAGAAATTCTAATGCAATGTTATCGATAGCTCCTGCCTTATTTGATCTTAAAGAGTTCCAAAGCTGTTTTAAAACTTGATTCTTGTACTGGATCTCCTATCTGTTCTAAGTCGACTCCTGTTTCTTCTTTTATCACATCAGACAAATCTTCCCCTCATGGAGGCCTTCAATGTGCTCTTTCTATCCATCCGCTCACTCCTCTGCATTTAACAGTCGAATTCTCGTTGCACTATCTTACCACCATTGCTTTTACTTTCACCTAAGGTAATTTGACTTTTCTATGCGCTGAGTCAGTCCTTCCGACAGTCATTTCTTTTTCAATTTCCTCACATTTTTCATTCAGCCATTTCCTCTCAGCTTCCCTGTACATACTATTAATTTCATTCTTCAGCGACTTTTATTTCTGTATTCCTGAATTTCCCTGAACATTTTTGTACTTCTTTCTTTCATCGATCAACTGAAGTATTTTTTCTGTTACCCATGTTTTCTTCGCAGCTACCTTCTTTGTACCTATGTTTTCCTTCCCAACTTCTGTGATGGCCCTTTTTAGAGATGTCCATTCCTATTCAACTGTACTGCCTACTGCGTTATTCCTTATTGCTGTATCTATAGCTTTAGAGAACTTCAAACGTATCTCGTCATTCCTTAGTACTTCCGTATCCCACTTCTTTGCGTATTGATTCTTCCTGACTAATGTCTTGAACTTCAGCCTACTCTTCATCACTACCATATTGTGATCTGAGTCTATATCTGCTCCTGGGTACGCCTTACAATCCAGCATCTGATTTCGGAATCTCTGTCTGACCATGATGTAATCTAATTGAAATCTTCCCGTATCTCCCGGCCTTTTCCAAGTATACCTCCTCCTCTTGTGATTCTTGAACAGGGTATTCGCTATTACTAGCTGAAACTTGTTGCAGAACCCAATTAGTCTTTCTCCTCTTTCATTCCTTGTCCCAAGCCCATATTCTCCTGTAACCTTTTCTTCTACTCCTTCCGCTACAACTGCATTCCAGTCGCCCATGACTAGAAGATTTTCGTCCCCCTTTACATACTGCATTCAATATCCTCATACACTTTCTCTATCTGTTCATCTTCAGCTTGCGACGTCGGCATGTATACCTGAACTATCGTTGTCGGTGTTGGTCTGCTGTCGATTCTGATTAGAACAACCCGGTCACTGAATTGTTCACAGTAACACACCCTCTGCCCTACCTTCCTATTCATATCGAATCCTACATGTGTTATACCATTTTCTGCTGCTGTTGATATTACCCGATACTCATCTGACCAGAAATCCTTGTCTTCCTTCCACTTCACTTCACTGACCCCTACTATATCTAGATTGAGCCTTTGCATTTCCATTTTCAGATTTTCTAGTTTCCCTACCACGTTCAAGCTTCTGACATTCAACGCCCCGACTCGTAGAACGTTATCCTTTCGTAGATTATTCAATCTTTTTCTCATGGTAATCTGCCCCTTGGCAGTCCCCTCCCAGAGATCCGAATGGGGTACTATTCCGGAATCTTTTGCCAATGGAGAGATCAACATGACACTTCTTCAATTACAGGCCACATGTCCTGTGGATACACGTTACGGGTCTTTAATGCAGTCGTTTCCATTGCCTTCTGCATCCTCATGTCGTTGATCATTGCTGATTCTTCCGCCTTTAGGGGCAATTTGCCACCCCTAGGACAAGAGAGTGCCCTGAACCTCTATCCGCTCCTCCGCCCTCTTTGACAAGACCGTTGGCAGAATGAGGCTGACTTCTTATGCCGGAAGTCTTCGGCCGCCAATGCTGATTATTTATCAAAATTTAGGCAGTGGCGGGGATCGAACCCGGGACCGAAGACGTTTTGATTATGAATCAAAGACGCCACCCCTAGACCACGTGTACGACCACGTACCGGTCATTTTTGGCCTCGACGTGGCCGGAGCTTCTCTTCCAGACAGCGTCCGAGCTATCGCAGGCTCGACGCAGAGCGCTTTCAAAAGAAAGCCCTCGAACTGCTCGAGGACGCGCCAAACCCCGCCGTGGTAGGGGCAGACGCCGCCCTAGCGTTCTTCACCCGAAGAATACTCCGAGCAGCGGAGGAAGCCACGCCGAGACGTCGCTAAGGACCGCGAGACATCTCGCGACGGCTATCGCGCCCCATCCTGGACGCGATCAAGGAGAAGAACCGACTGTTTCGTGAATGGCAGCTCACTCGCAGAACAAGACACGAAGCGCCGCTTAATCCGCATGAGACGGGAAATTAAGGCAGCAGTCGAGCATCGCCGGAACCAGGAGTGGGAAGACCTTGTGTCTACCCTCAATCCTGAGGATGGCAGTGCCTTGAGGGTGGTAAAGTCCTTCCTACGCCGGTGACAGCGAATAACGCCTTTACAGGTCGGGAGCGACTTCGCCAGCGACCCCGACGCGAAAGCCGGCGTCCTGGCTGACGCATTTGCAGCAAACTTCACACCGGTGGCCGACGCCATCGACGACGACCACATACGGTGGGTCCACGAGCAGCTACCAACCTTCTGCGCCGCAAGGGAGGAAGGCGACGTTATCGAGCCGATAGCGGAGGAGGAAGTCGCTGTGCAGCTTCGCTCGCTGAACCCCGAGAAGGCTGGAGGCAGCGATGGCGTCACAACCCTCCTGCTGAAGAACCTTCCGCCGGGCTTGCACCGGCAACTTGCCGATGTTTTCAACGAGATTCTCCGGTCAGGTGTCTACCCCTCTGCGTGGAAACACGCGGGGGTCGTGGCCATTCTGAAATCCGGCAAGGACCCACGCAAGTGCTCTACCATCTGAGCTACCGAACTTTGGAAGGTAGGAGACGAGATACAGGCAGAAGTAAAGCTGTGAAGACCGGGCGTGAGTCGTGCTTCAGTAGCTCAGAGGGTAGAGGCCCGCGAAAGGCAAAGGTCCCGAGTTCGATTCTCGGTCGGGCACACAGTTTTAATCTGCCAGGAAGTTTCATATCAGCGCACACTCAGCTGCAGAGTGAAAATCTCATTCTGGAAACCTCCCCCAGGCTGTGGCTAAGCCATGTCTCCGCAGTATCCTTTCTTTCAGGAGTGCTAGTTCTGCAAGGTTCGCAGGAGAGCTTCTGGAAAGTTTGGAAGGTAGGAGACGAGATACTGGCAGAAGTAAAGCTGTGACGACCGGGCGTGAGTCGTGCTTCGGTAGCTCAGATGGTACAACACTTGCCCGCGAAATGCAAAGGTCCCGAGTTCGAGTCTCGGTCGGGCACACAGTTTTAATCTGCCAGGAAGTTTCATATCAGCGCACACTCCGCTGCAGAGTGAAAATCTCATTCTGGAAACATCCCCCAGGCTGTGGCTAAGCCATGTCTCCGCAGTATCCTTTCTTTCAGGAGTGCTAGTTCTGCAAGGTTCGCAGGAGAGCTTCTGCATAGTTTGGAAGGTAGAAAGCTTTACTTCGGAAATTAAACGTCACCAAATTGTATTTCCAAAATTCAGCATTCTCGGTATCTTTCTCTCCAAGCTCTGAAAACTATTACCAAACCTCTCAGCACGACCAACATCTGGAATGCTACACCAACGACAATGCTACTAGCAATCAGAGATCACATTGTTTGTAGTCAGAGCCTCTGTGATATAAAATATCAACTGTTTAAAACCTCTGTCTGAAAAATATCCAGTACACAGATTTGAAGTATGACACATCGAATGAAAATAGAGCTTACATCATTTCTCTTGAATAACAAAAATAACCTAGAAACCTTACAATTGGAGACGCTATCAGGCGCTAGCTACGCTCCCACGCACCACCGACAGGCAATTTACGGGGAACTGTGAGACCTATGCGAACGTACCTCGTGACACACAGCTCCGAAGCAGCGTCAAGGATTTTTCGAAACCATTCCATGCAGACTCAAGTGATTACAGTGTGTGTCGTTCGTTTCCATGCTGTTAAAACAGTTGATCATGATCAGGATTTCGAGTGAACGGGACTGCGCAACACCAACACTTAATGCCACTCATAATTTCACTTCTTTATAATTTTTTCCTATATTTTGTATATACTCTGTCAGTATTTAAGTAAACTTATAACTTTGTACTGAATACGGACATTTTCTGTATCTGTATTATAAGCTGTAAAATACTGTATAGTATAATTTTACCCATTGGTGTCAATGTTACTTGCGTTACCATATTACTTTCGTAAAATAAATAACCGCCTTCATTCAGAACCGCGATTTCATTTCAATGCACGCTGTATTTTGAGCCCTAGGGGTTTATCATCACGTGCTTTGACAATCCCCATCGATTTTTAGCAGATTTAGGTTAACTGTTGACATGGTAACTTAATAAGGTATATTACAAAGTAGCATATTGTCAATGTAAGTTTACAAAACTAAGACAAATTGAAGAATAGCTTACTGTTTCCATCAGTGGATACATCGTTTCGAAGCACAGTATGACTAAACATCTTTACACACACATATATACACTTTCGATTCTACAGCACATGTGCACACAATAATCAAACCGAGTCAAAGTGTTTTAGAAGCAAAGATGCTGCAGTTCTACAAATACAAAGCTTCTGTTATTTCAAAGAAGATACAAAGCTACTAGTTCATTAGCTGTACAACATATCACTTACAAAGCGTTTGTGAATATTTCAAATTCGGATGAATGTTGTCAAATGGTTGCACTATTAAATATTTGTTTATTTAGGAAAAAATAAACTTTGATATTTTAATATTGGTGTTTTTAAATAGAAATTGATACGATCAAAGTAACTGCAATAAGTAAACGGTATTCAGAAAAATCTGTTGACAAACTGTAGAACAAAATGTAGAACAACACCTGTAATTGAAGCACTACAGGAATAACAACTTACACAAAATATATTTTCACAATCATTCCCTTTTTAGGCACAGCATCACAAAATATTGCTAACTTATTTAGAAAAATTAATGTTAAAATATACTTCTCCACAAACAACAAACACCAAACATGGAGCCGGCCGCGGTAGTCTCGCGGTTCTAGGCGCGCAGTCCGGAACCGTGCGACTGCTACGGTCGCAGGTTCGAATCCTGCCTCGGGCATGGATGTGTGTGATGTCCTTAGGTTAGTTAGGTTTAAGTAGTTCTAAGTTCTAGGGGACTTATGACCACAGCAGTTGAGTCCCATAGTGCTCAGAGCCATTTGAACCATTTTTGAACCAAACATGGACACAGTAAACACAAACACCTCTGTAATATATAAATTGCAATGTAACTGCTGCCCTGCATTTTACATAGTCAAAACAGAAAGAACTCTCTACACATGTTATGAAGGACACACTAATGCGTTTATGTTTAACCACTCTGACAAACCCACAATAGCCAACTACATGTACCTTAATAGAAAAAAGAGTAAGTGACATCCACAACAGCCTAACAGCACTACAGACAGAAAACCATGCTAAGAAACTTGGTCTACAAGAGCAAACATAAATAATGTTACATAAAGAAAAATCTTCTGAAAATATGTTGAATGAATAAACAGAGTTTAGCAGCCACAGTTTTCTCAGTAAATTTAAAAGCTCATTTTTCCCTAATTAAACAAATATTTAACACTGCAAACCATTTGATAACATTCACCACATTTGACAAGTTCACAAATATTTGTTTTGTAAATGATGTCTCGTAACAACTAATACTGTAATAACGTTGTATCTTCTTTCAAATAATAACTCATGTGAATATTTCGTCCATCATGAGGTCTTTGACTGTTTATCAATACAAATAAAACAGATTCGGCAACAGTCACTTGTTTATTTTGCTCCTACACGTTTCGATGGTTCACGCCATCATCTTCAGGTGGAGAATTGTTTACGGTAAATAAGTTACATAAAACCGCAACCAGTCACTTTTTTTAATAATTATGTTTTATTCCCTGAACCAGTTTTCGAACCTTTTCAGGTTCATCTTCAGATGGTTTCTGGAAGTTCATTATTTCTGGCATAATGCTGGGTGCTGGCTCTGTGATAATAAGATGGAACACGCTTTAATGTATCGCCATGACTATTGTTTATCTGTCGATATGGATTTAAATTTAGTTTTTTACTTATTGCGACAGTATGGGCGGCTTTTTTCGTTAGTGTCCGTCTCTCTGCTTCCGTTTTGATGGCCAGTTGGTATATCACTTCACACACTATTACACAGTCTATATTAATGTACACTCAGACAACGAAAATTTGCCAGCATCTAGCAAGTGCTATACAACTGTTGTTTGTAACATAAATCTTGACAAAAAGATATGGCATATGCATACTTTGCACACAGATGTAATTTGTTATTTTTTACATTTATTAAAGTCGATATAAAGGCAAATATTTTAACCAGACTGGTGATAACATGAGAGCACGAGATAAAATAAATAAATAAATTACTACAAGAACAAAATTAAAGTGACCTGATATCTTATTTCTATTCGTATATTAACGTAGAATACAGTCAGTTAATAGCAAATATTTTAATCAAGATTGGCCTTAACATGAATGCCCAGGAGTTAATAATACAGAGTTATTGTATTTGCAATGAGAAACAGCTGTTTGTATGACCACCACCTTTATATGTAAATTTAAATTTTAAATAATGTTCTTACGTTAACATGATTTGGAATATTAGTAAGAGTAGCTTGTGTTTATTTTAGCTGAAGGTAATAGGTATAAATGTTATAGTGTTTGTAATGGACTATAGCTGTTTGTATGACCATGCACTTTATATTTAAAAACCAAGAACAAAAGTTCAAGCTAACTGTTGACTTATTTTTGTTCTGACATTAACGTGGTCTGAAATATTGGTAAAGGCAGATTCTGTTTGTTCCAGCTAGAAGTAATATGTATATAAGTACTGATTTATGTTGATAGTAGAGGGCTTTACCACTTAGAAATATACACACATCAAAAGTTTTCGTATAAATCGGGTACCCAGAACTCCTGAAAACAGACATTCACTGTGGATATCGTATCACAGACGCAGTCCCTTTGGCTGTTCGGAGATGTCACTAAAGCCGCCCAATGATGCAAACAACCATGCATGAGCAGCGGCTATTAGACGGAGGGGGTCCGACAGCCGATCAGTTCCAGTCATTCCACCAGGAAGGAGGTACACGGCTCGTGTCGTCTGTAGTTCAACCACGCCTAGACGGTCAATATCGGGGTTCGACCGCATCCTCATTGTTATTTTGTGCCAGGAAGGGCTCTCCACAAGGGAAGTGTCCAGCGTCTCGTAGTGAACCAAAGTGATGTTCTTCGGACATGGAGGAGATGCAGAGAGACAGGAACTGTCGATGACATGCCTCGCTCAGGCCGCCAAAGGGCTGTTGCTGCAGTGGATGATCGCTACCTACGGATTATGGCTCGGAGGAACCCTGACTGCAACGCCACCATGTTGAATAATGCTTTCCGTGCAGCCACAGGACGTCGTGTTACGACTCAAACTGCGCGCAATAGGGCGCATGATGCGCAACTTCACTCCCGACCTCCATGGCGAGGTCCATCTTTGCAATCACGGCACCATGCAGTGCGGTACAGATGGGCCCAACAACATGCCGAATGGACTGCTCAGGATTGGCTTCATGATGAGTATCGCATATGCCTTCAACCAGACAACCATCGGGTTTGGAGGCAATCCGGTCAACCTGAACGCCTTATGCACACTGTCGAACTAGTGCAGCAAGGTGGAGGTTCCCTGCTATTTTGGGGTGGCATTATGTGGGGCCGACGTACGCCGCTGGTGGTCATGCAGGGCGCCGTAATGGCTGTAAGACACGTGAATGCCATCCTCAGACCGATAGTGCAACCCTATCGGCAGCGTATTGGCGAGGTATTCGTCTTCGTGGACGACAATTCTCGCCCCCATCCAGCACACCTTGTGAATGACTTCCTGCAGGATAACGACATAGCTCGACTAGAAAGGCCAGCATGTTCTCTAGACATGAAGCCCATCGAACATGCCTGGAATTGATTGAAAAGGGCTGTTTGTGAACGACTTTACCTACCAACCACTCTGAGGGATCTACGCCGAATCGCTGTTGAGGAATGTTCAGTCTGGACCAGTAGTGCCTTGATAGACTTGTGGACAGTATGCCACGACAATTACAGGCATGCATGAATGCAAGGGGACGTGTTACTGGCTATCAGAGGTACCGGTGTGTACAGCAATCTGGACCACCACCACAGAGGGTCTACCCTCTATCGTGGTACAACATGCAATGTTTGTTTTTCATGAGCAATAAAAAGGGCGGAAATGATGTTTATGTTGATCTCTATTCCAATTTTCTGTACAGATTTCGGAACTCTCTGAACCGAGTTGATGCAAAACCTTTTTTTGAATTGAGTACTACAGGTTTTATTCCGTGGTAGGATATTTACATTGACACCATTGAAGTTAGATGTAAGGAGAGAGGTAGAGGGGTGATGGGAGGGGGGGTTGGGGAGGCAGTGTAGGGTTGGTTTAGTGATTACTGGTTTTGAACTAGTAAATCTTTAAAGTTCTGAAGGATATATTTTTCTTTTTCAGTTCAGTTTGGTCAGAATGGTTCAAATGGCTCTGAGCACTATGGGACTTAACATCTGAGGTCATCAGTCCCATATAACGTAGAACTACTTAAACATAACTAACCTAATGACGTCACACACATCCATGCCCGAGGCAGGATTCGAACCTGCGACCGTAGCGGTCGCGCGGTTCCAGACTGAAGCACCTAGAACCGCTCGGCCACAGCGGTCGGCTCAGTTGCGTCAATGAGTAGGTAGTCAGATGCTGTATTTGTGTAGATAAATATTTCAATTTCCTCAAGAAGGTCAAGTATAGTGCCTTTGTTGGCAAAATGGAGTATTTGGAGATTTTGTTCTATGTTTTTTGCAAAATGATTGTGTTGGGCAAGATGTGAGGCAAAGCTGGATTTGTTCAGGTTGTTAAGACGAAGTGCATCTATGTGTTCTTTAAATCTTGTTGTGAAGCTTCTACCAGTTTTTCCAATGTAGCAGCTTGGACATTAGTTGCAAACGAGCGTCTGTACACTTGACTTTTGATACTGTTGTTTAGTAGTTTTGGTGCAGTGTGTAAATTTATTTTGTGTTTTGTTGGTGGTGAACAAGGTTATTTTTATGTTGTATGTCTTGAAGAGGTTTTGCAATTTGGTGAGAATTGCTGAACAACCATCCACAAACAAAAAGACCACATTCATAAGCCTGCCTTTCCTAGGGAAGATTTCTCAGCAGATTGCCAATCTCTTCAAGATTGCTAATGACAGAAATTATTGATTTAGAAAGGCGCTTTGGATGTTGGAAAACATGAATTTCTGACACTGAAATGTACTTACAACCATATTCAAAGAACACATCAATGGCTTCCTGTAAAACACACCACACAAATCTGCAGAAGCCCCCAATACAAAAGTTACAGGATATTCATTTATCAATGTAGAAAGCAACCTTGAAACACTTCATACAGTGAGCAAAGGACACAAAGGTATGAAGAACTAGAAATCCACACACACTGAAAAAAACCTTGGGGAACATCTATCCAGTCTCAATACTGAAAAACAGGATTAATCAACTTTTTCAAAAGCGTTCACAATACTTAATGCATTTCCATAATTTAGTTTCACTGCACAGCAATTAATGTAATACTCCTAGTCGTCCCTCAATAATTTCAACTTACAGTACATATGTATGATCTCTTGTAATTGTTATATAGGTAAGAAGTTAATATAATAACTGAAGTGTACATATATCTTGTAACACCCCACCCGTCACTTATCTGGTTTTGGTGTGTGTTCACCCCAGGTAATTGACTAACAGATCAACAGAGAGTGCAAAACTGCCGCAATGTCAGATAAGGCAAAGAAAGTAATAAGGCCCTGTGACTCCTGATTGAACTCTGGGGCAGTGTTGACATTAATTGATTCAGAGTTGATCCCTTTTCATTAAAAAGGGGTGCACATTGATGTTATGTTCAGCTATTGAACACCAGATGCAAATGTTGAACATAAAATTAATTAAGAAAGTGACTTGGGATTTCAACTACTTGATTGAAAACAGATGCAGTCGATTAGCACAAATTTATTTTAACTCCCGAACTTCAATCATCACATTACATGACTCTCCTAACAGGCAGTGGTAATAAATTGCATTCACGTGGAGTAAAGCGCGATAATCAAACTTAATTCCTATTGACTGACCCTGGCGTAACGCGAAGTGCGAGAAGAATTCCACAATACACGCCCCATGAAAGCCTCATGGAAACTTTGCCGACATGATTCAACAAATTAATCAGTGGCCTAATTCAAGCTGGAGTGGGCGCAATATCACCAAATTCAGCATGGCGGGGCGTCATGGTTGTGAGGACGTTGGCCGGCCTCGTGGGGCTGAAAGGCTGCACTCGTCTATTCACTCCTAGCTATCTTGCTCAGTACATAGCTGAACGAAAACTTTCTATCTCCAAGCTCAATCGTTCCGTTTGCTAAGTCCTAAACTGCAGAGATGCTCATTCTCTCTCAGGCAAGCTGAGTAAAGAACGCCACGTCCGAACTCAAGGCAAGCTGGGAATGGAAGACCACTACGGAGGCTTCTCCCAGTCCGCTCTTCACCTCAATTTCCCCTCCAGCAAAATCACTTACGCCAATTGCAGTGCAAGTCATGTTAATTACGCATCGCTTCCCAGCACAAAGCAGTGCTTGCTCTGGGAAGTGAACAAATTCCCACAAAATTTCCCTTCCTCTCAACTTCTGCTATTTAGCTCCTCCCAGGCCATCCATCAAGGTTAGCGTCTGCATAAAACCAATTTTTCCGGAATTCTGACTCCCAGGAGAGTACTTCAAATTCCTTGGTCCTACGTTCCCATTGGAGGCCGGCTTATTTCATTCTGTTTCTCTTCAACTGGTTTACTTCAGACTCTGCGGACCATGAATTCAGTGTGAAGTTGCTATAGTCACGAACACGCTGTCGCGTCCCAAGCGTGGGTATTGCGAGGGATTGAGCGACACGGTTCGTGGATGGGATTTTAGCCGGTTGACCGTAATGAGAGGGAGACTTTGATCTGGCTAAGATGTAGAAATCCCTGGTTTTCACAAGGCTATGAAGGTGATAGAAATTAAAGTCGTGATAACTTTAACAAATTACAGTTTATTCTATGTGAATACAATTCGCCCTATCTGACGGTGGTTGCACTCACAGGAAGGCCAAGTCTAATACAGAGACGGTGACTGACTCCACCGTTCCGACTGCCTACTAGAAGGTCTGCAATGTTCCTTAACTCCCTACGTTAGAGTCCCGCGGCTACGCCTTAACGCTCTCCAGCGACTATCTCCGGCTAACTGCCTACAGCCCGTTCCCCAGCCCAAGTCGGCTGCTGCTAGCACTCTCACTCTGCTACCGCTCCAGACAAGAACCGCCACGACAAGACCTCAGAGCGGCGTGCTCTCAGGTTTTGTTAGCGTTTCCCCTTCGACCCCGCCAGCGCTTAGCATGACGTAGCGTCGAAGGCAACGTGTCCTTATTTGGTATTGTTAAAGCATTGTTGTTGCTATTGTTCTTCAGAGGCTGAGTGGAGGGGCAGAGACGCCTCTCCCTATATGGTCACACACTGCGTCCTGAGCCCTTCATTGGCTCCTCATGACGTAGCGTGGTCCCCACCAAGGGCTCTCTTTCTTTCTCTCTCCACTCCCAGACCTCTCTCTCTAGCCAGGAATGCTTTCTGTTGATACTCCTAATTGAATGCTTACCATGAGTCCCTGCACAGACCTTCGTTTGTATCTGCTGGGCTGTTTACTTTCTTATCAAAGCACCCAGCTGCCCAGCCGTTTGAGTGCCGCCTCGGCTGACCCTTCGGCCACGCCTGGCGTCCAGCGCTACAGTTTTAAGCTACAGTTTTAACTTCTTCCCATGTACTATTCTTAAGGTACTGCAATTTGACTTGGCTTGTTCCTGCGGTTACAACAACGCATATTTTGGCCTCTGTTGACCGCTCCACCATAGCTTTGCGCGGCTTTCTCGCATGTTTCACTGAAAATGGGACGACGGACATTTATCAACAGGCGTACAAGTTCTCCATCTGCTTCCCGGTACACCAGCATGGGGTCAACCACCCACTCACTGTCACTCATCTTAAGGCAGCTGGAGGCTGCGCCCCATTGCCGCTTTCTCAGAGCTTGAGCCCCTCTAAGCTACCTATTGTCGCTTCCCTTCGCCGCTCCCCAGCTGGCCACAGTCAATTCTGAATACTTCCCTGGGATAAACTAGCCTCCAGTAAATCCACGCATTTCCACAAAGTTTTCATGTCGTGTGAATTACTTTGAAACCATCACCAGACATTAATTATTCCAATACGTCCATACTACACCCTCTACAAGATGCATTGTGCCTTGTCAGTCATTTTTGTTCAGCCCTACTGTTCGCTCAACGTGAGTTGGGTGATCTTTAATGACTTCATGAAAGGGGCATAGTTCTTGACATCTTACAATCGGTATTCAACAGCAGCCCATTAAAATTTTTTTTAAACAAAATGAGAAGCTATTTCTGTACTTAACTATTTAATCATTATTTTTCGTATCCAATGCTGCAGCACATTCACATAAAATGGAATGTATATATAGCTACGTAATATAATAAGTAACTTCTGCAGGTGTTAGTATTTTGGTGCAGCCCATACGTGTATTTAGAAAAAAACATTTTTGCAGAAACCATTTGATCTCATATCTCTATAGCCAATGTAAACAAACATATCGTTAAGATGCATAACTTCTCTGAAACGACAGCGTGAATATAATGTGCAGTGGAGAGGACACACATTAGGCAACAGTACCGTCACTGTAAGTACAATTCACTGTCGGAAATTCATGTTATTAACCTCTGCAGTGCCTTTTCTGAATCAACCATTTTTATCATTAGTAACAGGCGCAAAATAACCTACACCACCCGTGGTCTGCGTCTGTGAAAAGACATCTGTGATCTTCACCAACACCAGCCATGTAATTAAACAAATATATACCTGAAGATGGAGATGTGAACCATGGAAACATGTAGTACCAAAATAAACAAGTGACTGACGCAGCAACTGCTTTTATTTCTGATAACACATATGTGTTTGCAGAAATGCAGCAACTTTGCATTTAAAATTGTTTGCCTTGTTTTGGTTTTTAATTACAAGAGACAGGTGTAGGCATGTGTATTCAAATATAGAGATACAGTATGTTAAGAGGCAGAATACGGCCCTTCGGTCGGCAACGCCTATATAAGACAAAAAGTGTCTGGCGCAGTTGTTAGATCCGTTACTGCTGCTACATGGCAGGTTATCGAAATTTAGGTGAGTTTGAACGTGGGGATATCGTCGCCGTACGAACGATGGACACAGCATCTTCGAGGAAGCGATCAAGTGGGTATTTTCCCGTATAACCATTTCACGAGTGTACCGTGAATATTAGGAATCCAGTAAAACATCAAATCTCCTACATCAATGCAGCAGGAAAATGATCCTGCAAGAACGGGACCGACGACGACTGAAGAGAACCTTTCAACGTGACAGAAGTGCAACACTTCCGCAACTTTCTGGAGATTTCATTGTTGGGCCATCAACAAGTGTCAGCGTGCGAACAATTCAACGAAACATCATCGATACGGGCTTTCTTAGCCAAAGGCCCACTCTTGTACCTTTGATGATTGCACGACACAAAGCCTTACTCCTGGCCTGGGCCCGTCAACACCAACAGTGGACTGTTGATGACTGGAAACGTGTTGCCCAATCGGAAGAGCTTCGTTTCAAATTTTATCGAGCGGATGAACGTGTACTGGTATGGGGACAACCACATTAATCCATGGATCCTGCATGTGAGCCATCGACTGTCCAAGCCCCTCCCGCCGGAGGATCGAGTCCTCCCTTGAGCATGGGTCGTGTGTGTGTTGTTCTTAGCATAAGTTAGTTTAAGTAGTGTGTACGTACAGGGACCGATGACCTTAGCAATTTGAACACTTTTGACTGTTCGAGCTGGTGGAGGCTCTGTAATGATGTGGGGCGTGTGCAGCTGGAGTGACATGGGACTCCTGGTACGTCTAGATACGATTTTGACAGGTGACACGTACATCCGGTCTGATCACCTGCATCCATTCATGTCCATTGTGCATTCCAAAGAACTTGAGCAATTCCAGCAGGACAATGCGACACCCCTCACGTCCAGAGTCGCTCCATGAACACTCTTCTGCTGTAAAACACTTCCACTGGTCACCAAACTCCCCAGACATGAATATTATTAAGCATATCTGTAAAACCTTGCAACGTGCTGTTCGGAAGAGGTCTCCACCCCCTCGTACTTTTACGGACATATGGACAGCCCTGCAGGATTCATGGTGTCAGTTCCCTCCAGCACTGCTTCAGACATAAGTCGAGTCCATGCCCAGTGGTGCTGCGGCACTTGTGCGTGCTCGCAGGAGCCCTACACAATATTAGGTAGGCGCACCACTTTATTTGACTCGTCAATGTATTAGTGTAACATGTGTACACATTACTGTGCTGCAAAACCGTGTATTCACTATTGGAAACAGAAAGCTATTTTTCGATTTGTCTTAGATTTGTGAACATATATTCACAATACGTCACTTTATAATACGCGACTCTAATCTTACTAGGTCCAAAATTAAACCAAACCTGAAAAAAGATTGATCTAGATTGCCAAAGCACTTGAAAATAAGCCCCTAGGACTCGAAATGCATTGTGCATTAAAATAAAATCACGATTGACTGAAGGGGTTTTTTCTTTTTTTAATGAGTGTATAATTTACTGATCCATTCACAGAGCCAGTAGAATTGTAACGGTGGAGTAGGGAGAGTTGGAAGGAAGTGCCTCTACGCTAGAGAGGCAGAAGCGCGCCAAAGGCGACGTAGAAGGTACAAAGAGATCGCGCCAGCTGAGGCAGAACGTACACATCCATGTGTGGACGGCGTATTCCATTTAAAACCGCACGAAAGATGAGAAAATGGACTTCGCATTTTTTTAAAATCCTAAATAATTTTTACAAATGCCAGTTACTGTAAAAGAATACAACTTTCAAAAAGTTTTGTTTTAAAATTTTTCTAGTTTTCGAATTAAAATTCGCTAAAAATTGCGTAATTTTCCGAACGCGACGATTTGTCTACCTTGTAAGTCGAGAACGTTATATCGGCTTTCAGCGAACTACGATTCATTTTGAACCTAATTTTGTCTTGTTGATGGGGATATACAACAATAACATAACAATTACTAATTCAATTTAAAAAAACCTTTATTCATCCATTAAGCATGAACAAAAATTTCATAAACATTAATAACCTTACATGGGCTTGAACCTCTTTTTATTACACATTGATTCCAGATTTAAGTTTTATGGAGATCCTTGTCTGTAATATGGAAAAAAATTATAAATATTCAAGCTCGTGCTATACTTAGGTTGTGATGGGCTGCTTTGAAACATTGACAGCATACGACCGACATCTTCCTCGTCAGGATCTACGGATGTTACAGCCATTTCAATTTACTTTTTTATTTTCTAGCGCTCTCCGTTAAAACTATCATAAAAATGTTACCTAATATTGTTTATAAAGCAATTTATGGACAATATAGTGTAATTTTTATTCTATTTAAAATATTGTTTTGCAGGAAAAATATGAAACATGATGAAAAGTACATTAAATTTAAGTTCTAAGATATCGAGTGAATATTACTTGAAACTATAGAATAATACCTTCACTTTGAATTTTTATTTGATACTTTTACTTTGTAAAGTTTCTGAGCTACGAGTCTCATAATCAAAAAAATTGTTCAAATGGCTCTGAGCACTATGGGACTTAACTTCTGAGGTCATCAGTCCCCTAGAACTTAGAACTACTTAAACCTAACTAACCTAAGGACATCACACACATTCATGCCCGAGGCAGGATTCGAACCTGCGACCGTAGCGGTCGCGCGGTTCCAGACTGTTGCGCCTAGAACCGCTCGCCTCTTCGGCAGGCAGTCTCATAATCGCGTAGCCCTTAAAAAACTCGAACTCACTTGTTGGTCACAGCTACGAGAATGCAAAAGATATTAACTTAACATCTACTTTAGAGGACTGAAAATTCAACCCCTAAAGAAAATGCAAGGTTTCCTGCTGTCTGAAGTGAAGTGGAACAGCTGGAATTCTAGGCTTGCAAAGAATTAGAACTTCTATTGAATGTTGATTCTGTATTTAAAGACATACAGTGCAAGTATTATGCTCTATGACAATTGTTAAGTGGAAGGATGGGCGCTGATGACCCCGCTGTTTAGCGCCCGTAAACCTCAAACACTCACACACACACCTTAAGTGGAAGGAGGGCCATTTGTGAGCGGTGCAAGGGTGGACGCTATGTTCACGCAGTACGTGCCTACACCGACACAGCACTTCCCGTCGTAACCTCCAGTAAACTGTTTTCACTAGAACTGTAAAAGGGCGTGGCCAACTGTCGATTTTATGCAAGTTTTTTTGTGAAATATTGACACAACTTATGTGTGATCCACACTATCGCTGATACAAGCCACGTTACGTCTGATAGCATCCTAACCCGAATCCTAAAATCTACGTTAGTCTTATAACTGTTATTAAAGAAAGCGTAATTTATTCTAGTATACATTTTCACAGATTAGTGAACTCTGTTCATTTGCTTCAGAAGTAATTTACGGATTGAACGTAGCAAAAATGTTCAAATTTTATTTTATCATTCCACTGTGTCATGTGTGTTTCAGAACCATCCAGATAATTTTGACAATCTTTAGTGTGAGTAGAAACAAAAACTTTAAGGATCGCCGATGACATTGTAATTCTGTCAGAGACAGCAAAGGACTTGGAAGAGCAGTTGAACGGAATGGACAGTGTCTTGAAAGGAGGGTATAAGATGAACATCAACAAAAGCAAAACGAGGGTAATGGAATGTAGTCGAATTAAATCGGGTGATGCAGAGGGAATTAGATTAGGAAATAAGACACTTAAAGTAGTAAAGAAGTTTTGCTATTTGGGGAGCAAAATAATGGATGATGGTCGAAGCAGAGAGGATATAAAATGTAGACTGGCAATGGCAAGGAAAGCGTTTCTGAAGAAGAGAAATTTGTTAACATCAAGTATAGATTTAAGTGTCAGGAAGTCGTTTCTGAAAGTATTTGTATGGAGTGTAGCCATGTATGGAAGTGAAACATGGACGATAAATAGTTTGGACAAGAAGAGAATAGAAGCTTTCGAAATGTGGTGCTACAGAAGAATGCTGAAGATTAGATGGGTAGATCACATAACTAATGATTGAAATGGTTCTGAGCACTATGGGACTTAACTGCTGAGGTCATCAGTCCCCTAGAACTTAGAACTACTTAAACCTAACTAACCTAAGGACATCAGACACATCCATGCCCGAGGCAGGATTCGAACCTGCGACCGTAGTGGTCCCGCGGTTCCGGGCTGTAGCGCCTGGAACCGCTCGGCCACCCCGGCCGGCACATAACTAATGAGGAGGTATTGAACAGGGTTGGGGGGAAGAGGAGTTTGTGGCACAACTTGACCAGAAAAAGGGATCGGTTGGTAGGACATCATCTGAGGCATCAAAGGATCACAAAATTAGCATTGGAGGGCAGCGTGGAGGGTAAAAATCGTAGTGGGAGACCAAGACATGAATACACTAAGCAGATTCAGAAGGATGTAGGTTGCAGTATGTACGGGGAGATGAAGAAGCTTGCACAGGATAGAGTAGCATGGAGAGCTGCATCAAACCAGTCTCAGGACTGAAGACCACAACAACAACAACAGTGTGGGGATGTGATTTTCCTGTCAGTTAGTATTCCTTAGCCGTTGTGGTCGAGCGGTTCTAGGCGCTTCAGTCCGGAACCGCGTGACCGCTACGGTCGCAGGTTCGAATCCTGCCTCGGGCATGGATGTGTGTGATGTCCTTAGGTTGGTTAAGTTTAAGTAGTTCTAAGTTACAGGGGACTGATGACCACAGCAGTGAAGTCGCATAGAGCTCAGAGCCATTTTAACCATTTTTTGATTTACCGAAATATTATTTTCGTGCTGCAGAGGTGACTTCTTGCTCGTTGTTTGTGTTCCTCGCGCACCGTAGCTGCGTGTTTACTTCCCTGATGGCGGGAAGCCGGAAGCCTGTATCCGTCTTCTCTATTGAAGTTACATTCCTTTTTGGAAATCCGAATCTCTTCTCGGACTTTCCTTCTGTAAATGTTGCATACTTTGTCAGCACAACCACGTCTCGAAATCACTGTGCTGACCGCAGGTCTACTGGTCCGCTAATGCAGATTTCACACTTTGTCTTCACCGCGTGTGACGTTCGTGCTGTTTAATTCGTTCTTCTACAGTCCTTCCCTTCTATAAATGTTTTGCCGCAGCCATACGTCACCTCATAAACTCCCGCACGGTGGGAGTAAGCACGTGCGTCCATTTTGGGACAGGAAAAGGCTTTTATTTTTTTCTGACTGAAAAATGTGGTTGTATATAGTTCAGTAGAAATCTCCTGACGCGGTCCGTAACTCTAGACTCAAACAGTAATCTATCAGAGTGAGAAGACGGTTCTTCGTCCTTCTCATGAACGTAACAATATTGGGTTCTAAATTCTTGTTTATGGACAAACCACTGTAGGCATTCACCTCCATTGTTTTCTTCAGTAACTCAGCTACGACTAGCGAGCTGTTACTGTCGCTCATACGGAAGTCAGCTGATGAGAAAGTGTTAAACACTTCCTGCTTCCGGAGGATTTGATCGCGCAGTTCCAGGAAATTGTGGGGATGTTGATGCCGTTTTAACCACTGTTGCAACATGTTCTGCTGATTTTCTATGGGGTTCGAGTCATGTCATTTTGCTGATCAGTCGAGATGTAATGTCGCGGGACTTTGAATTTCGCCGCGCTACACTCGTTCCCTCAGATATAAATTATACCGTCGCAGCTGTATGAGCGCCCGACGGCAGAGAAAATATATAAGAAAATGAAGGTACAAAAATTGTGAAACTTTTTGTTTTCTACCCGCTCTTGTCTCTTGAGAGCGGAAGCTTAACTTACTTATTAGCTAGTCTTGGTCGGATTAAGACGAAAAAAAACTTAATGATGTGCTGACGTATTGTGGAAGTTTGTATGAAATTTGGAGGATGGAAGCAGCAACGTAAAATACATTGCATTCAATACCAAGATGGTTTTAATTTGTAGACATTAGTAATTCCTGGACAATGAAATTCACTGCAAGATTTTGGAGCAGCTACGACTTTTCATGCAGAAATGAAGCAGGAGATTGTTGGAGAACAAGACTTGGACGCCGCACGAGAGAAGACATGTTAACATGGTAAAGAACGAACTCTTATCTACGCCATTTCCCCCTGTAAATCACATTTTGTTATTCTCTGTTCTCTTTCAAATAATTTTTGTAGTGGAAATTGGTTTGACCTTTGCTAAGAAACGCCACAAGGACCACCAAAACAATATCTTTTCCGAATCACTAAGTCCGATAGCTTTTCTGTAATACGAAGTCCGATTTACATTTCATTCTTTCCCTTCTTCACGGTCATTAACGATTTTAAAACCCCCCTTCTTATTCACCATTTCTTCCCACATTTTCAACCTTTCCTTTTCTTGTTTTTTTTTTCTTTTTTATTGCCCACTATACTCTGCCAGGCCGCAGAACTCTGCTGTTATCGTCTTGAAATGTAGGGGTATCAATAGCACACAATCAAATGGTTCAAATGGCTCTAGGCACTACGGGGCTTAAACGAAGTCATCAGTCCCCTAGAACCTAACTAACCTAAGGACATCATACACATCCATGCCCCAGGCAGGATTCGAACCTGCCACCATAGCAGCAACGCGGTTCCGGACTGTAGCGCCTAGAACCGCACGGCCACAGCGGACGGCTGCACACTCATCATAGAGATGTTTACTGAAAGGCAACACCTGATCATTCAGGCATTGCCTTGATCATTCAGAATGTTTGGATAAACGTGCTGGTTCACGTTAGCGATAGCCTCAGTGAGCGGTCCGTATTCATGGCAAGAAAAAAACCACCAAAAATACCACAGACTCACCTCAGGCTTGAACCACACCTCGCACACATTCAGGACGAAATACCGGGTGATCAAAAAATCAATATAAATTTGAAAACTTAATAAACCACGGACTAATGTAGATAGAGAGGTAAAAATTAACACACATGCTTGGAATGACATGGGGTTTTATTAGAAATACCCCATACTGCTAGACGCGTGAAAGATCTCTTGCGCGCGTCATTTGGTGATGATCGTGTGCTCAGCCGCCACTTTCGTCATGCTTGGCCTCCCAGGTCCCCAGACCTCAGTACGTGCGATTATTGGCTTTGGGGTTACCTGAAGTCGCAAGTGTATCGTGATCGACCGACATCTCTAGGGATGCTGAAAGACAACATCCGACGCCAATGCCTCACCATAACTCCGGACATGCTTTACAGTGCTGTTCACAACAATATTCCTCGACCACAGCTATTGTTGAGGAATGATGGTGGACATATTGTGCATTTCCTGCAAAGAACATCATGTTTGCTTTGTCTTACTTTGTTATGCTAATTATTGCTATTCTGATCAGATGAAGCGCCATCTGTCGGACATTTTTGAACTCGTGTATTTTTTTGGTTCTAATAAAAACCCCATGTCATTCCAAGCATGTGTGTCAATTTGTACCTCTCTATCTACAATATTCCGTGATTTATTCAGTTTTCAAATTTATACTGACTTTTTGATCATCCGGCACTTCGTTTAGACTCTGGTTCAATCAAGGCGGGCGTCATTTGACTACAGGCGAAAACGTGAATCTTCAGACAACGTTGCGTTCCACTAGTCACCTACTGTCCACATTCGATGATTTCTAGTCCACTAAAGATGCACAGCTTTATGTGCTTGTGTGAGCAATGGCCCCTTCCAAGGTGACCAACTCCAAATGTCCATTGCATAGAGTTCCCGTCGCAATGTTCTCTCGGCGACAGGTTGCGATGGACCTGCATTCACTGCATGCAGCAGTTCCTGTGGGGTGTGGAAGCGATTTTGATTCACAAGCC
Source organism: Schistocerca nitens (assembly GCF_023898315.1). Classification (NCBI taxonomy): domain Eukaryota; kingdom Metazoa; phylum Arthropoda; class Insecta; order Orthoptera; family Acrididae; genus Schistocerca; species Schistocerca nitens. Next base: position 13,215,953 of record NC_064623.1, on the reverse strand, counting down.
GTGAAACGCGTCCCCGGACCGTCTCAGCCAGTATCTTTCTCCTACCACAATTCTGCCTTTGTGTTTCGTGGCCAGGTCCGTTACATTACTGCCTCTAGAGTGGCTGAAGGGCGCGCCCGAAAGACCAAAAAATCTAGAGACTTCACCACCGTATTCCCTTAGCCAAGGCAAAACAAAATTGCTCATTTTTGTCACTCTGTCATGTCCTTACATTTCCCATTTTTACGTACAACGTCCCATTGAAACACAAATGTCTCATCGACCGTTACTGCCCACCGCTAACATACAGACAGCTCGTGTGCAGTTGATCACATGTCAGCCGTGTGCGGCTCGTGTTAACGCAGTTTACTGCTTCGTATCTTGTCATTACGGTCATGGCATCTCGTTTCTTATTCGATTTACTGGCGTCACTAAGTTACTGGCTTGCCTGCCCATGAGTGGTAGCAGCAGCGCTTATCGATACGAGTACTATGGTACTACACTACTGGCCATTAAGATTGCTACACCAAGAAGAAATGCAGGTGATAAAAGGGCATTCATTGGACAAATATATTATACTAGAACTGACATGTGATTACATTTTCAAGCAATTTGGTTGCATAGATCCTGAGAAATCAGTACCCAGAACAACCACCTCTGGCCGTAATAACGGCCTTGATACGCCTGGGCATTGGTTCAAACAGAGCTTGGATGGCGTGTACAGGTACAGCTGCCCATGCAGCTTCAACACGATACCACAGGTCATCAAGAGTAGTGACTGGCGTATTGCGACGACACAGTTGCACGGCCAACATTGGCCAGACGTTTTCAGTTGGTGAGAGATCTGGAGAATGTGCTTTCCAGGGCAGCATTCGAACATTTTCTGTATCCAGAAAGGCCCGTACAGGACCTGCAACATGCGGTCGTGCATTATCCTGCTGAAATGTAGGGTTTCGCAGGGACCGAATGAAGGGTAGAGCTACGGGTCGTAACACATCTGGAATGTAACGTCCACTGTTCAAAGTGCCGTCAATGCGAACAAGAGGTGACCGAGACTGTAACCAATGGCACCCCATACCATCACGTCAGGTGATACGCCAGTATGGCGTTGAGGAATACACGCTTCCAATGTGCGGTCACCGCGATGTCGCCAAACACGGATGCGACCATCATGATGCTGTAAACAGAACCTGGATTCATCCGAAAAAACGACGTTTTGCCATTCGTGCACCCAGGTTCGTCGTCGAGTACACCATCGGAGGCCCTCGTGTCTGTGATGCAGCATCAAGGGTAACGGAAGCCACGGTCTCCGAGCTGATAGTCCATTCTTCTCCAGACGTCGTCGAACTGTTCGTGCAGATGGTTGTTGTCTTGCAAACGTCCCCATCTGTTGACTCAGGGATCGAGACGTGGCTGCACCATCCGTTACAGCCATGCGGATAAGATGCCTGTCATTTCGAGTGCTAGTGATACGAGGCCGCTGAGATCCAGCACGGCGTTCCGTATTACCCTCCTGAACCCACCGATTCCATATTCTCCTAACAGTCATTGGATCTCGACCAACGCGACCAGCAATGTCGAGATACGATAAACTGTAATCGCGATAGGCTACAATCCGACCTTTATCAAAGTCGGAAACATGATGGTACGCATTTCTCCTCCTCACAAGAGGCATCACAACAACGTTTCGCGAGGCAACGCCGGTCAACTGCTGTTTTTGTATGAGAAATCGGTTGGAAACGTTCCTCATGTGAGCACGTTGTAGGTGTCGCCACCGGCGCCAACCTTGTGTGAATGCTCTGAAAAGCTAATCTTTTGCATATCACAGCATCTTCTTCCTGTCGGTTAAATTTCGCGTCTGTAGCGCGTCATCTTGGTGGTGTAGCAATTTTAATGGCCTGTAGCGTATCTTTGGAGCGGCCGCTAGTATTTCTGGGTGAGTTGTGTGGAGCGGGGAGTTGCGAACGGACATCAGTTGGGTTGGAGCGCAGCAGCGAGCAGGTCCGTGCAGCCACGGCCGCCTGTATTAGAGGCCGGAGTCGTCAAGCTGACAACGACGTAGGCTGTGACGTCAGTAGGCCGGCTAGCGTGACCAGCTAGGCCGAGACTAAAGTTTAGATTTCGTCGAATGGAGAAGACGTGTCAGATATAAATACGCAATCACTTTTTTTTTTTTTTTTGATTTGGTCCCTATAAATAAGACAGTAACCTAGAAAAGCTAATTTCTCGCAGTATTACGCCGACTTTATGTCGGAATTACGCATTTTATTCTCGTTTCCTTGCAACGATGAACTTTTCAATAACTCACATGTTCTTCATATTATGACGTTTCTTACCCGAGATTTGGATATACAAGTTCAGCAAACAATTTTGTGAGTTGCCTACCAACATTATTTGCAGACTTGCAATTATTTCAGTCTGTTATTTGGAATGTATTATGATATTCCTTCCTATATAAATGACAAACATGACAAACACCTTCTTCGAGGCTGCACCTTACTTAAATACGATGGTAACCCAGGGAATATTTTTGGCACAGCTTCTGGTAAAAGCTGGCCTTTGACGAGGAAACTCGTGACAGTTCCCATCAGAATCCTTGTAAATCTCCACTCTTGATACGTCACTTTCTTCAAAATGTTTAATGCAAACAACACTTCCATTTGATGGAGTCGAGTCCTTTTGGGGATATTTCTTGTCCATCGTTTTCTGTTTTCCTCTTCAGTAGGGAATCTGAACACTGAGATGTAACCCTCTTCATTGCTGGATTTGTAGTTGCTGTTGCAACCAAGAACACAACATTTTTCTGGCATCTGCAAATAGAATGATGCATTAATTGCTAACATCTTAAATCAAAATACTATTATGTAAAAATAGCAAATGAGAATTTGAGTGGACTGGTTTTTTCTACTGCTTGGACATCACGAAACACAAGTCTACAATAGAATCAAATGTGTAGAAATATTCATAATATTAACACAAATCACTTAGGAGAAGATTCTGATACTAACCTTATGAATTCAAAACTTTATTTTCGAATTGTATCTAGAATATAGTAGAACTTTTGTTGCAATTGTGTAGACGAAAGTCGTTCACGTAGCACTCTTGCACATATACATGTAAAAACACTACAAACTTCACAGAATTGTATACTTACATTGTGTTATATCTTCTACTGTAGTCACGAGTACCTGCTATAATTTTTGCAGAGTCCAGTATAGCATAATTACACTGTAATGTCGGATAAAACAGACACCGCGAAAGTACGTAAACAACTGCTTCCGTTCGCTACCTTATAGCCACAGCCATGCGGTAGGCCTTAACGTAACGTTGCCACATTTCAGTCCTCCGGCCTCTAATACAGGCGGCCGTGGTGCAGCGCGATGGCAAGCCGGGGCTGCTGGCTGCGAGCTGCCACTGCCGGATCGAGGAGGGGTAGCTGCGAGAGCGACGACTTCGTTGCACTCCGAAACCTGGACGTTTGAGTGAAGAGTTAACTGCTAATGCAACCCAGACTGTTCTGAGTTCTCGCCTTTGGTCGGTAGGTTGTTGCTCCCAGGGTTACTGAGCCTGGCGGCAACGAGTGAAGTGTTTCGAGGCGGTGAAATATTGCAGCCGTCTTTCTCTATTTGTTATTCAACACTGAAAAGAATAATACTCAATTCAGTGTTGAATAACAAATAGAGAAAGACGGCTGCAATATTTCACCGCCTCGAAACACTTCACTCGTTGCCGCCAGGCTCAGTAACCCTGGGGCGTTAGAGGCCACAAGGCACGAATTACCACTGGTTGTAATAAGAATATTACAACCAGTGGTAATTGGTGCCTTGTGGCCTCTGACGCCCCAGTTACCTGCCCTGGACCTTAGTGTACTTTCCCAGCAGTGTTCCTTTCCTCGTCCTGTTGATGCTGTCCGACACGGTGTGTACTTCGACTGCCTCTTGTATTGTATTGTGCATATTTTTTTCGGAGGTCTATCTTGGTTCTAGTGTTTCCTTCGGCCTTGGGTGTTTTCTGAAGATGTAGTGCTGTCTGTCTCTCCGCCCTTGCCTAAAAATATTCCATCATTGTACTGGTGATCGGACGTTAGAAGAATTGGTTAGTCCGTCAGTAGGCGCTTAAGCTTCCCCATAGTTTGAGTTGCCATCCTGTTACGTGAGTACAGCTCTTGGCTGCCTGTATCGCCTTACCTTATGTTTGAGTTACCTTCCCAGGCTAACCCTTGGAACACTTGCCGAGAACCGCTTGTCCTGATTCCTTAGACTGTGATGTTTGTTTTAAGGATATTTGTAATTTTCTAATAATTGTTGGTGTGGCCTTCAGCCGAGCAATAATTTCACTTCTTCCGTGATAAGGCCTTCAGTCGTGTTAAAGTGAATTTTTTTGGGAAACTCGTTTTAAAAGAAAGGGGTTTGTTTTAAAAGTGCTATTTGCAATTGTTTTCCTGACTTATAATTCAGGCCTTCAGCCGTTTGTTATTGGAATCTTATTCACTTATAATGATGCCTTCAGCTGTATTACAGTTTCTTTCAAAAGAAATTACTTGTCGTAATATGTGCTATTTGGAATTGTTCTTCAGGCTTCTAATTCAGGCCTTCAGCTGTTTGTTCAAAAAATGGCTCTGAGCACTATGGGACTTAGCTTCTGAGGTCATCAGTCCCCTGGAACTTAGAACTACTTAAACCTAACTAACCTAAGGACATCAGACACATCCATGCCCGAGGCAGGATTCGAACGTGCTACCGTAGCGGTAGTGTGGTTCCAGACTGTAGCTCCTAGAACCGCTCGGCCACCCCGGCCGACCAAACAGTACTTTAAACTAGGCTGAAGGCCTGAAGAGTAAAACAATAATTTAAAATACAAAACCGGCTAGAAGCCATACAAGTACCAACAACAAGAACAAATTTAAAAAAAAATAAGGTAGTACACACAAGAGCGTCCAGATGTTCGAGGGTCGGCCTTAATTCAAACAAGAACGCTCGCTTAGGTGAGACAGGCAGTCGGGCCAACCATTCACGATCCGACGACAACCCAACCGACCGACAGTCAGCGGATCCACCGACAAGATAACTTCCACGTCACCCGACCAGCGCACAACATGGAGTTCAACGGAACAACGTAGAAGATAATGGAGCCCACATCCAATCATACACGGAGCTGTTAAACTACACACCGTGCTGGACAGCAACAACACGATGAGGAAACTACACTGCCTGAAATTTAGGTCAACGCCCAGGCCGGCCGCGGTGGCCGTGCGGTTCTAGGCGCTCCAGTCCGGAGCCGCGCTGTTGCTACGGTCACAGGTTCGAATCCTGCCTCGGGCATGGGTGTATGTGATGTCCTTAGGTTAGTTAGGTTTAAGTAGTTCTAAGTTCTAGGGGACTGACGACCACAGCAGTTGAGTCCCTTAGTGCTCAGAGCCATTTGAACCATTTCAACGCCCAGGGCAGGTAATCGGAACGTTAACGGCCACAAGACAGAAGATTCCGCTGGTGCACTTCAATTCAAATAACCAAACACAGTGACTCTCCACCGGAGAGTGGCTACAATTTTCCAACTCGAAAACCACATTGCTGCTCGCGGGAATATCCCAGCAGCAGACAACGAACTCCAAACGACACACTGTGAACAGTCTTGACTTGATGGTAGGTAAAATCAAAACTCAACTTTCGTGTCCAGGGTCGGTGAGCCACGGACCTCGTACAATGGCAACAGCGCCACACACTCAAAACACCGCGTAGAGACCGCCAGCGGGCCCCCGGCGAAACTACGCCCCGCCGAAAATTCCTCGCTGCCCCAGGCCAACCGACCGATTCCCAGAGCCAGTACGCAGACAACATTTAAAATAACTTGTCAGTCAAAACCTCACAAACTACACACAGTTTCACGAACACTTGCACGAAGAACCAGACAAAGGTAACGGCAGTGACTGTATAATAACAGGGACGAATCACGAGTCGGCACACACTGCCAACCCACGAGCGATCGCCGGCCAAATACACGTCGTCCGGCAAGACGACCGACCGACGACCAACCAAAGTCGTCCTCACGCCAATCGTGCGTGTCGGCAACCGTCGGCCGAGTCACGGCGGTCCGGTCCTCACTGCTGCCGCGTCCCGACCGAACTTGTGCCACGTGCCGACGCAAACACTGCCAGGTCCCAACTAACTGCTGGCACCTTCCAACTGACTCACGACACACGACGACCGGGAAGTAATAACACTCCAGCAAAGATAATACGGCAGGGCTTATATCGATAAGCGCTGATGTTGCCGCTCACGGGCAGGCAAAGCAACAACTCAGTGACACAAGTAATTGAAACCAACATAACGAGGTGGCAGTATGGCAAAAACAGGATGTTAAATAAGAGATGGCACGAACACAAGCCGCACACGGCTCAAAGGCCTTCAACCGTCATACAGTCAATTGTGTGTGTGTGTGTGTGTGTGTGTGTGTGTGTGTGTGTGTGTGTGTCTTTTTAAGAGATTGTTTTAAAATTTTAATTTCTTTAAACAAAGTTTACGTTTATGTTGTGCAACCGAGAGTAACGGATTACGGCCCCATCCACAATAGAAACTTTATCCTGCCCCATCCTGAGAAACCAGATCGCAACATAATTCGATCGCTGCGCATCTGTAAAGGCTTAATGATTCATCTGTGTGCGTGCGATGGGGTGACTAATTTGTTGTCCTGTGGACTTGTATCCATGTACGACATTTACACACATATAAAATGTACGTAATTAACTATAATTAAAGGAAAAAGAAAAGAAAAACAGTGAAGGACTTCTGATGTGGGAGGCATTGGACCCATAAGTGGGCCTAGAAAAGTAAGTTACACGCTGTAATGGTATGTCAAGTAATTTCCAGTGACCAGAATGAGATTTTCACTCTGCAGCGGAGTGTGCGCTGATATGAAACTTCCTTTAATCTGCCAGGAAGTTTCAATTTCCAGTGAATGCGGTACTACACTTCAAAGTGACACCGATAAGTGAAATTATTTTTTTCCGTAGTCAGAAACTCTCTGTAAGGTCGGAACGTTCTGCCAGTCATTCAACTTCTCCACCATAGAAATCCACTCATTCGCCACGCAGCCTTTCGAGGACCACTGTGTGAATACTGTCTCCAATAGAAAATCTGTTTCCAATATGATGTTCTCGCCAAAAAGATGAAATCTGTGTGGTACGTGATCTGGACTGTGTGGCCATGGCCCAGCCTGCTGACGGCGCAACTTTGCATTTCTTCTGAGAAGGTCATGAGGTGTGCCTCTAGTCCATAGACGCTCTCTTTCTTGTGGGTGAGGAATGATGTCACACTCTTAGAAAAATCCAGGTTTTATGGAATTGAAGGCTATACACACAGTTGGTCTGAATCATACTGAACAAACAGAAAGCAAAAAGTTGTGCTGAATAACAAAAATAATGATGGGAGGGTGGTAAATTCTAGTGAATCGGGAGTTATCACAAAGGGAGTCCCACAATGTTCAATTTTGGGTCTTCTGCTGTTCCATATTCACGTGAATGACCTCTCATTTAACGTTCAGCAAGCAGAACTAGTACTTTTGGCAAATGAAGTGAGTGTTATAATAAACCTCATCCAGGAAAACCAGCTGAAGATATTGTTAAAGATGTCTTTCAAAGAAATATTAAATGGTTCTCAGAAAATGGACTCTCCCTTAATTTTGAAAAAATTCACTATATCCAGTTCTATACACCAAATAGTCATACTGACAATTGATTTAGCCTATGAACAGGGCTCAGTTAACAGAGTAGATTTCTCCAAATTTTTGGGTGTTCAGATTGATGACAACTTGAACTGGAAGATGCATATTGCTGGGCTTCTCAAACAATTAAGTTCAGCTTCTTTCGCTCTTCATACAATCGCTAGTCTTGGTAATAAACAGATCAGCCTCCTAACGTACTTTGCATATTTACTGGTGTAACTCCCCACTTAGGCATAAAGTATTGATTGCACAAAAGAGAGCAGTGAGAATAATTAGTGGTGTTCACCCAAGGACAACATGTAGGCACCTATTCAAGGAGTTAGGTATTTTAACTGCGCCATCAGAGTACATATATTCGCTAATGAAATTCGTTATAAATAATCCATCTCAGTTCGTGAAGAACAGTGAAATTCATACGTACAACACTAGAGGGAAAAATGACCTTTCCTATCGATTATAGAAGCTGTCAGTTGCTCAAAAAGAAGTACATTACTCAGAAACAAAAAGTATCTAGCGGGTAGCAGACCAAGCTTTAAATCTATCTTGAAATCATTTCTTTTGCATAACTCCATCTATTCCATGGAATAGAACTGGTAAAAAAAAATTGTACCTCTAACTGTAGTTGCATGTGTAGAACCAAAAATTTCAGTAATATTAATATTAGCACTTTTCATGTGTTTATATGTTTCTTGTAATCTGACTTGTTCCACATCATATCGATAAAATAATCGTGAAAATGATCTATGGAACATGACATAACTAAACTAAACATGTCTCATCACCCGTAATGATGCAGCTTGGGAAATCAGTGCCTTCGACTGCGCAACGCTCAAAGACGTCTATAGACGCCAAAAGCTTGCACATTTCTGTGCAGGTGACAGTGATCGTGGCACCCATAGTGAAAACAGGAGGTCGTACGTTATTGTCCATTCGCAATGCAGGTCATGGATTTATAGCCCACCGAGGTGAATAAGTTATATGAATGGTGATGTCTGTTCTTTCGGAGATGTTGGAGGTACTGAGTAACTGTATGTGCCAGACTGGGATTAAAAACACACGATGTCCCACTTGGTGGGAGTTGCGTTAACCACTGTGTCCCAAGACACAGTACTTATCCCAACTGCGCGTACTATCTCGGTATGCATCTTGGCCAGCCTACATTCCTCCATAGTCCTTGTCCATGGTCTCGACACTAGCTACCTTCAAGTTGCTGCAAGAGGTCAAACACGATTGTGCGTCCACACTGAACGTGATGGATTTATAGCCCACCAAGATGACTCAGTTGTACGAATGCATGGCATGTCAGAACGGACATGTCAGTGGCACTGAGTGAAATTGGGTGCTGGACCAGGATTCGAGTATGGGATCTCTTGGTTACCCAATGCACCAACTGGACCATCTCCTTACGCCCCCCACCCGACACACATTCGCATCTAGTGCCAACTATCCGGATTCCCAGTTCATGTCCCACATTCTCGCTACTTTGAGATTCCCCCAGGAGTTCGAAAGTGAGTGTGCATTTGCGCTGAAGATAGTGGATTCATAGCCCACTGAGGCAACTCAGTTATTTGAATGCAAGGTGTACCTTTGGACATGCCAGCAGCACTGTGTGAAAATGTCTGCTGGACCAGGATTCGAACCCTTGACCTACATCTGCATAGATACGCCTCAAGCCGCTGTACGGTGCATGGCGGAGGGTACCCTGTACCACTAATAACCATTTCCTTTCCTCGCAAATAGAACAAGGGAAAAACGACTGTCTATATGACTCCGCATGAAGCCTATTTTTTCGTTTCTTATCTTCGTTACCCACTATGCATGTTTGCGGCAGTAGAATCGTTCGGCAGTCAGTTTCAAATGCCGGTTCTCTAAGTCTCCTCATTAGTAGGCAGCTGAATTAACCACTGCCCCATCTGTGTTTGTCCAACTACCAGCACTATCTCAGAATGCCCCTCAGCCTAACCACACTCCCACCTCGCACCACCTATTTTAACGTCCCCTTCCCTTCTATCGTCAATGTTAGAAATACACTCCTGGAAATGGAAAAATGAACACATTGACACCGGTGTGTCAGACCCACCATACTTGCTCCGGACACTGCGAGAGGGCTGTACAAGCAATGATCAAACGCACGGCACAGCGGACACACCAGGAACCGCGGTGTTGGCCGTCGAATGGCGCTAGCTGCGCAGCATTTGTGCACCGCCGCCGTCAGTGTCAGCCAGTTTGCCGTGGCATACGGAGCTCCATCGCAGTCTTTAACACTGGTAGCATGCCGCGACAGCGTGGACGTGAACCGTATGTGCAGTTGACGGACTTTGAGCGAGGGCGTATAGTGGGCATGCGGGAGGCCGGGTGGACGTACCGCCGAATTGCTCAACACGTGGGGCGTGAGGTCTCCACAGTACATCGATGTTGTCGCCAGCGGTCGGCGGAAGGTGCACGTGCCCGTCGACCTGGGACCGGACCGCAGCGACGCACGGATGCACGCCAAGACCGTAGGATCCTACGCAGTGCCGTAGGGGACCGCACCGCCACTTCCCAGCAAATTAGGGACACTGTTGCTCCTGGGGTATCGGCGAGGACCATTCGCAACCGTCTCCATGAAGCTGGGCTACGGTCCCGCACACCGTTAGGCCGTCTTCCGCTCACGCCCCAAAATCGTGCAGCCCGCCTCCAGTGGTGTCGCGACAGGCGTGAATGGAGGGACGAATGGAGACGTGTCGTCTTCAGCGATGAGAGTCGCTTCTGCCTTGGTGCCAATGATGGTCGTATGCGTGTTTGGCGCCGTGCAGGTGAGCGCCACAATCAGGACTGCATACGACCGAGGCACACAGGGCCAACACCCAGCATCATGGTGTGGGGAGCGATCTCCTACACTGGCCGTACACCACTGGTGATCGTCGAGGGGACACTGAATAGTGCACGGTACATCCAAACCGTCATCGAACCCATCGTTCTACCATTCCTAGACCGGCAAGGGAACTTGCTGTTCCAACAGGACAATGCACGTCCGCATGTATCCCGTGCCACCCAACGTGCTCTAGAAGGTGTAAGTCAACTACCCTGGCCAGCAAGATCTCCGGATCTGTCCCCCATTGAGCGTGTTTGGGACTGAATGAAGCGTCGTCTCACGCGGTCTGCACGTCCAGCACGAACGCTGGTCCAACTGAGGCGCCAGGTGGAAATGGCATGGCAAGCCGTTCCACAGGACTACATCCAGCATCTCTACGATCGTCTCCATGGGAGAATAGCAGCCTGCATTGCTGCGAAAGGTGGATATACACTGTACTAGTGCCGACATTGTGCATGCTCTGTTGCCTGTGTCTATGTGCCTGTGGTTCTGTCAGTGTGATCATGTGATGTATCTGACCCCAGGAATGTGTCAATAAAGTTTCCCCTTCCTGGGACAATGAATTCACGGTGTTCTTATTTCAATTTCCAGGAGTGTATATCACCGTGTAAGCATGTGCCTAAACAACTGGAATAAAATTTTGAAAAGGCTATCGTTCCGAAGAATCAATATAAAGTCGATAAATGAGGGGGAGGTTAACAACTAGATGCCTTCTAGGACAACTTACTCCGCCTACTTAATTACTGTAAAATTTAGTATGGTTGTTCAAAAGGTCTGTGCTATCATTCACGTACTGTGCCAACGAGAAGCGGTACCACGTGGATCGGAACAGAATAACAAGAGTTACTGAAATAATTGTAACTAAAAGAAATACGGTCGCCAGCCCAATTGGGCAAAATTTCTGTTCGGTAGGTGAATGAATGAGCCAAACAGTGAATGTCAAGAATTACTCGAACACGTGCGCCAACAGAGGGCTGCACGCACGTTAGCAAAAACAACTGAAACATTTACATAATAAAGCGAGAAAGAAAATAGTTTGCACTCGAAATATCATTAACTAATAGAGCTGAAGTTTTGAAAACATACAAGATAACACTTAGATTAGTGGTTACTTACTGTTGTAAGTGACAATGGCGCTACCTCACAATAACGTCTACTATTTTCATACGAATTTTGGAAAATGACAAAAAATAATTAAAAGAAACTCCATTGACTTCTGAACAGGGAAGTAGAAATTGATATGTATCAAAAGGTAATTATTATACTTTAGCACGACTGCAAGTCAAAATGTGAACCAGAACTTTACTAACAAAAAATTACAATACTCACTGATATTTGCACTCACTCATTAATGCTAGTTAGTGCTTTTGTTCATAGTGCCAAGAATTATTTTAATTTGATTAGTTGATTTACTATTTACAAAAATTAGATCGCCTCAGATTAAAGTTCAAATTTAAAGTTAGTGAGACTTAAATTACTGAATGCTTTAAGTTCAAATCTTTAATCTAACTGAATAATTTAGTTCATAAGCAAAATTAACTGGCACTGAAATTTTCATTTTTCGTAAGCGGCCTCGGATTATTATAACAATAGGACAGGACAGAAATCTACTTGGTGAATGATTTTAGGAGAATCACGGGTAAACAGTTTTGATTAAACTATGGTAATTTTTCACTCGCAAAACACCACAAAGCTGAGTAACGCCGTTACAAAAGTAGTTGACAATAAGCTGTGATGCGGCAGTCTTACTTCAGTCCATTCTCGCCGTGACGAAGTTGCTGACGGCGATACTGCTGCTGGCTCCTTTCCACGATAATTAGCGAGCACGGGAGTTATTGGCAATGATATTCGCGTGGCGCGTTCTTGATGTTGCTGCAGCCAATATTTCCACCGCCCACGCTCATCACTTGCCACGTGCCGCTAAACAGTCACTCCTCCAGTACAGTGCACGCTATCCATGCGTCCGCTCTTCACCAAGTCTCACACCAGAGTTCTCTCTGTGTGTAGCGCGTGTTCTGACGTAACATCCTCCCGCGTCCAGAGACGCCGCTACTCCAACGATACTTACTCGTTGACAAAAACCTAACGCTTCCGTAACACTCACTCAGCGATTACTCAGCGATATTTACATAATATACATAATTGATTGTACAGCAAAATAAACAAATTAATTCATACATCGTGTATATATGAATTTACATAAAGATAAAAGCAAGTATATATACAATAATACGTGGTCAAATAGCACATCGGCATGAAAGTGTTACCCTATCTGCAGTCCCCATCTATGTCCTCCACGCTCGCTACTTCGAGTTTCCTGCAGGAGGTCGAATGTGACTGTGCATCCGCACTAAATGTTGTGGGTTCATAGCCCACCGAGGCACTCAGTTATATGAATGTAGGGTGTCTGTTCTCTCAGACATGTCAGCAGCGCTGTATGAAAACGTGTGCCGGACCGGGATTCAAACCTGGTATCTCTCCCTTAGCAGGCAGTTACATAAACCAGTGCGCCAGCCAGACTCAGTTTTTATTGCAATTGCGCGGACTACCTCGGTACACCTCTAGCCGATCCACATTCCCACTGAGCGTTACGTAGTGCAAGAATGGCTGGACCACTGTGTGGCATGCTATCGTTACCATGTACATTCAGTTTGTCGATTTCTTTGTAAGAGCAGGAAATAGATAGAACCATGTGGTTCCTTTTAAAATAAGGACGCATTTGTTGTGATGACTGACAGAGTTGGCATCACTGTATGGCATACAGAACTCTAGCGGCAGCGGCTAGAATTAGGATACTTAAAATGGCAATGTATTCATTATAACAGCAGCATATAATCTCTTGCTCCAGTCGAGTGGTGTAACACCGAATGAAATTCACCCCCAGTTGAGTGAGGCATGTGGTGATGGTGTCATGAATGTTTACTATTAAAAACAGTCTTGATCTCGATTTATTTATCAAGGTGACCAGTTTAGACCACTGCTGTGATCATCTTCAGACCATTGAGTAGGAACCTCTTTCTGTTGGAGGATCACTAGTGAGTAGCGATTCTCCAATTGAAAGGGGTTCCTACTCAATGGTCTGAAGATGACCACACCAGTCGTCGAAACCGGTCACCTTGATAAATAAATCGTGACCAAGACTGTTTTTAATAGTAAATATTTGTAAGACATTGATCACTGCCACTCCCATAATGTATTCAAAAGTAATTTCATGAATGTGTCTGGTGTACGTTCGTGGGTGTGGCAGTTCAAAGGAGGCAGAGTTTCGTGTGAGAACAGACCAAGACTATCTCGGCTTCGCACCAACCGGTCAGACTATAAGATCGAGTCAGCCGCTGCGGAGAAAGTTGTTTTTGAGGACTTCCGAATGTTGAACACACTGCCTCCAAAGTCGGAATTTCTATGGGATCTGTGTCACAATCCTACATAAAGACTCGAAAATGTGAAAAGTGTCCTTCAGCCCCCACGCGGTCCCCAAGGCTGCCTGCGCCGCATACTGCCAGGCAATGTTGACGTGTTACGACAGCATGAATGGGACTTTCTTTTCATCAGCTGTGCCATTGGACGAAATATGAACACCATTTTTCAATCGGGAAACGAAGCAACAGTCAGCCGAATAGAAGCACTCACACTAACCTCCATCAAGGAAATTTCAGGTCAGGACCAGTACTGAAAAAATGATGACGGGTGGCCATGTTCTGGGCTACAGATGACGTAATCCTTACACTCTGCATTCCAAAGAGCACTGCGGTGACAGGTGCAGCCTACTAGTACACTCTGAAGAACAAGTTCCTACCAGCATTACGTCAAAACGCTCGGAAAATACTGTGTGTGTGCTCTTCCACCATGACAACGCACCAGAGCATCGGGAGAACGCTCTTCGTGACAATGACTGTGAAGTGATTTCTCGTGCTCTGTACTCACATGACGTGGCTCTAGCTACTTTTGGCAGTTTCCCTCCGTGGACGTACATTCGCTAGCCGTGCCACTGTTAATTCAGAGATTTTCCAGTGATCAAACCACACTCGTAAAGAATCGTTCACAGCGAGCGGGGCATCATGTCATCGACGTTGTGAAAATTTATTAAAGATGTAAGGAGATTACGTCGAGAGGTGACACGAGATTCACAGTTTTCGTGTGAATTATTTGTTAGGAGTGCCATAGCCTGAATGGACCTCATAAAATATTTTCCACTCTATGGCGTGGTTGTAGAACAACCGGTGTGAATGAAACGACATCTCGAAATAAATCGATACCTCGAAAAATAAATCGATGTCTCGAAACATATCGATATCTCGAAATATATCGATATCTCGAAATAAATCGATATCTCGAAATAAATCGATACCTTGAAATAAATCGATGCCTCGAAATAAATCGATACCTCGAAATAAATCGATATCTCGAAATATGTCGATATCTCGAAATAAATCGATATCTCGAAATAAATCGATATCTCGTAATAAATCGATATCTCGTAATAAATCGATACCTCTAAATATATCGATATCTCGAAATAAATCGATATCTCGAAATAAATCGATGTCTCGAAATAAATCGATGTCTCGAAATAAATCGATATCTCGAAATATATCGATATCTCGAAATATATCGATATCTCGAAATATATCTCGAATTTAATGGAACTGTGGTATACATCAATGTACACTGAAAAACGCCGACCTCGGGGGGAAAAAACGCCGACCTCGGGGGGGGGGGAAAAAACGCCGACCTCGGGGGGGAAAAAAACGCCGACCTCGGGGGGGAAAAAAACGCCGACCTCGGGGGGAAAAAACGCCGACCTCGGGGGGAAAAAACGCCGACCTCGGGGGGAAAAAACGCCGACCTCGGGGGGGGGAAAAACGCCGACCTCGGGGGAAAAACGCCGACCTCGGGGGAAAAACGCCGACCTCGGGGGAAAAACGCCGACCTCGGGGGAGAAACGCCGACCTCGGGGGAAAAACGCCGACCTCGGGGGAAAAACGCCGACCTCGGGGGAAAAACGCCGACCTCGGGAAAAACGCCGACCTTGGAATTTGCTGGTTGACATTACTTTTCTGAATGTATATGGTGTGTAAAGTCTGCCAGGAATTGAACAGGAATTCTAATACTGCGAAAGGTCCACAGAACATCAGTATGTAGTTATTACCCAGTACAATTAATTTAACACAATCACCATCAGTTTTTCAAAATGCACCAAAGTTGTATTTATCTTTACACAAAAAATGGTCATGAGAGGAAAGTCACTCTTTGGAAAGTTTATGAGATGTTCTAAATATTACTGGTAGGTCATTTACAATAATCTACAAGAACTACACAATGAGAAGAGACTGCCGACCTCAGCACTTAGAAGTAGCGCACAGCCAGGAAGACAGGTTGCATTGCTGTTTCTAATCCTCCGCTGCTTGAGATGCAGAATCCAGGATAGCCTCGAATGAGAACGGCAGGAATGAATATCCTGCACCAGCATAGAACTTACTCTGGAACTCCACCCTGCACAGAAAATCACAAGGCACAGTTATTTCATATCATTCTCAGAAAACTACAGAAGCCTCTAAGGGACGTAACGATGTCACCTTCACCAGTGAAATTTCTTAACAGCTATTGAGGCAAGAGAAGGTGGCAAGTTATTAATTTGTTTTTCGAAGCTCATTTCAGTGTGTATCGGAATACTCAGTGGACATATTTAACCATCACATTTTACTGTCTAAAAGATGTCAACTTTCCAGACCATAAGTATAAGCAGAGCTTGGTCTTCTCCATTCCGAGTTTCTTTAGAATGGGTATCACAGGAAGCAGATCCACTGGGCATTTAGAGCAACCTGCTTTAAACAACATGAGCAGGCAGTAGACACAGAATTTGACTGGCTGTTCACCTTATGTTGGCAGTATGTTAAGCTTGTGTGTTTCTCACAAAAGAAATCATCTAGCGAAAATGCTTGAATGGGAGATCAAAACCACGACAACCAGTACAAGCCTCAGACAGTGTAGCACGGGATCTGTGGTTCATTTCTCTGGAAGGTGGCTGGACGTCAACTTTCCCTCCAATGACTTCACAGCACCCCTTATACTGGCACCTCACTGGCATATAAATAGGCTTGTTGGAAGTCCTCTGCACCCTTGCACTTGATGGTGACTGGCACACTGCCTCATTGCCAACACCGTTTAATGTAACACACATCGGTTCTCCAATCTTCTAATGTCACAGCAACAAAAGCATCAGGCTTTTTAAAATGTTTTATGACAGTTGCTTATCATGCATCCTCCCTCCCACACACACACACAAATTGCATGTCTTGAGATAAACATTTTTTGGCATTGCTGCACAGTCAATATAAATAGATTTTGTCTCTTTTTTCAACCTATAGATCAGCAGTGTCAAATATTTAAATATTGTAATTTATAAATATAATAAAATTCACATACACAGAAAATCTGAGTGGAAAAAGAATGATACAAAGGGAAAAATTGAGTACAAATGAAAAAATTCACTCAGTGATTAAAATGATGTGATGAAGGAAAAAAATTAGACTTAAAACCATTAATGGGATAAAAGTAATAATGAAAGTCATTTCGATAAAAATTTAAAGCCGTTATGAGTTTCAAACCTACACCCTTACCCTATTTGTTAGGCCATGTAACCAGCCAATATTATACTATTGTATTTTAATTCTATTGAGTCTCACATAAAATTCCGATTTCTTTTTCCATTGATTACTCCCAGACTAGGTCCCACTGAGGTGAATGACTGCAAGTGCAATACCTGGTATCATAACCTACATCATCATACATATGGTTTCACAAAAAGTCAATCTCACCACTGAGGATATCTCCTTGCAAGTGCTCATCTACTACTGAATGTCCATATTACGCAGTGATGGAACACCATTCTTTCTGCTGTTCACTGTACATTTCAACTAATTTAATAATGGGCAGTTGTTTCAAAAATTCAGTACTCATGCTGACACTTTTCAACTGCTTATGACAAATTTACACTTGTGCTGTATAGCCGTGGCTACTAACTGAACGTTTGTGGAACATTTACTCTAAGGACAGGGCACTCATCAGTGAAGCCGCAATGTGTGGAGGAATGCAGATAGTCCCGCCATAAGCACCAAGATAACCACGGTAAGCACTGCCCAGAAGGCAAATACCAGCCATAGGGCAAAGCCTCCAGTCCAGCCCTCCGCTACCAGTCCATTCTTCATCACCATACACCACAGCACCTCAGACAGCTCTGGAAAACCATTTCAACATATGGAGTAAGCAATCTACTGGACATAAAATACCTGAAGACAAAGGGCAAGAACTTATTGAGAACAATTCACAGCATCTCTATAACAAATTTAAAAAAGGTACAATGAACTGTTTATACTATTCATCCCATGTTGTACATATTTTATGAAATTATTAAATATGATAGATAATACTGTACAAAGCACAACACTTCCAATTACAATTATGCCTAAGTTTTCATACTACAGTTTTTGCTTTCACAGTACAGTATTACCATTTGTGGTTCAGTAAGAATGTGTCTTATGTGATTCATATGGGGTGACTTGCGCCTCTGTATCAAAATTACCTAAAATATAAAAAAACTGTCAGAAATGAATATTTAATTCTTAACTGTGAAAACACCTAACTGCAGAAAGCTGAGCTCTCAGTAGTTCAAAATGACATCTTCCATGCTTGATACACATATCACAGTACTGTATTAGACAATATTCTGACAGGACAGAACTCAGAGTTCAAAATCACCTAACTGCATTACTTGCTCAAGTTTCTTGACAGTATGTAACTGTTGCATCAACACATTCCACAATGTGTTATTCAAAGCTGATGGGTTCTTATTAATAAATCTGTTCCATAGCAATCTGACACCATCTCCTCAAATGCTGCTGTGCAAGTAATTCTTTGCTGAGAACCTCAGCCGTGTCGGTGGCGTTATTTATCAGCACTATTACTTAATTTTCATGTCACTCTATGAAAGAAATCAAAGAAAATTCTGGGAGATGAGTAACACTGCAAGATGACCTAATAACAATGCTATAGCTTATACAATCATGATCTTCCTGGCTGGAACGCCTCTAATGGTATCATGGCAAGTATCAAATGGATGTTCTCTTCCCTCTGCCTTTTCCCTGACCTGGTAACTGCATCCATTTTTCATGTCACCCAACAATCCAGATTGTCAATGTTCTTCCCCCTCCCTTTCTTACTGTATTTCTTTTCATGACTTTGTTGCTGATAATTTTCTACAATATATACATTCTAGCTGAGATATTTTCCTTATTCAGATCATTCCATACCTTTTCTTTCCTCTTCTATTCCTAGAAGCACTTCTTCCTTCATCATTGTCACTCCATTTCACTTTATGTACTTTTTCCACTACCATATTTCAAAACCACCATAGGATTATTCCTCTCCCTTTCTTTCTGACTGTCTGCAATTCATTGCCTTATAATACTACACTCCCAACATGAACTTCTGAAAATTTACATCTAAGGCTGTGAGCTGGCACGAGTCGTGCTCGGATAGCTCAATAACAAAGGACTTGCCCACAACAAGCAAAGTTCCGAGGTTTTAATCAGTCAGGTTGTTCCAACAATATCCTTGTCTACCACCTTTCATATGTTTCCTCACTGGCAATTTTCTGTGCCTGTTCTTGCTTTTTATACAGCCCCTTTATCGCTCTTTTGTCCTTCCAGTCTGCAACTACATCTTTCAAGGTGTTCAGGGGAATACTTTAGTCAACCAAATCAAACACCTTTCCTCAATAAATAAAACATTAAAATTTAGCATTCAGGTAACTGATTTTTCAGATAACTCATTTACAGTAACATACTGTACTATGGGCTACAACAAATATTGCAAACCTACTGTTATAGCTTGGTATTTACGTAACCTCTAGAATCATCATATGATCACCATACTTTTAACAAGTGAAAAGGCCACATCAGCTCCAATGCAAGACAATTTTTGGAACACAATGGATGTTCCATGAAGGATTAATGTGGTAAACCACAATACCTGGCAAAATGAGACCTTCAAAGAAGAAATTCCAGTCACAGCATTTCTAATGTATATCCCCAGGGTGACGGACGGAATCGGCCACATTCTTTGAAAGCACAGCATCGAGATAGTGTAGATACTCACTGACAAAATTAGTGAGTGCTTCACATCAACCAAAGACAAATGGCACCCCAGTCATTGCATCAGCAGATTACACTTGCTGTATACACAGACGACATAAGTCATGGGGCAGTGATGTGCACATATACAGACGGCAGCAGTACCACATACAGGAGGTGCAAAAGGCCAGTACATTGGTGGGACCTTCATTTGTACTCGGGTGATTCTTGTTAAAAACATGTCCAATGTGATTACAGCTGCATGACAGGAATTAAACTCTGAACACGGGACTGTAGTTGGAGCTAGACACATTTCTCCCAACAGAGGCACAGGACCCTAAAATGAAGTATTTCATTTTTATTTGATATTTGACATTTTTGTACCAAATTTTAATTTATTGAAAATACTCATTTTCATGCAAGCCTTAACAAAGGGAAAAATAATTTATTAAAATAATGCTTCAATATTTGCCAATTAACATTTGCATTAAATATGAAATTAAATTGAAAGTAACGGTACTGACCAAATTCCACAATCTGTATTAAATACTTTAACAAAATTAGATACCTGGTTTGATTTAAATTTGTTAAAATTTAACATGGAAAAGAATGAGTTAATGGAGTTTAAATCAAAACAAGCAAAATTATATTATATCTAGGACAGTCACAGGAACTAGGATTTGCAGGAAGCTAACTATGTGAAATTCCTAGGAATGCAACTAGATAAAAATCTATAATGGGGATCACATATACAGTATCTTGCAAATAAATTAAATAGCCTAGCATTTGCAGTGAATATATTGTAAAATGATACCAGTATGGGCCCAAAAAAAGTAGTATATCACAGCTACTTTGGGTCGGTAGTAAGGTATGGAATTGTATTTTGTGTTAACTCAATGTCTAACACTAAAACTTCAGAAAACCATCGTTAGAAATACGAACAACGTAAGGCAAAGAAAATCGTGCCAACCAATGCTAAAAATTCTTAGCATATTAAGTGTTCCCTCACTGTACATATGAGCTGATTATCTTTGTGCACAGTACCCCTGATTTATTTGTAGCAAATCATTTTCAAGGTGATTGCAACACCAGAAATCAAAATAATTTTATGCCCACCCATCATTTAAAACTGCATGCTCAAACTCCATGAAAATTTATAACAAAGTTAAAGGATGAGAATTGCTCAGCATAAATTTAAAACACTGAAAAACCTTATATGAGAAAAAATGTTGCTATTCAGTAGAAGAATTCATAAATGATAATCTGAAAATTTGAGAAGTACTTAGGACTTAATAATTTTTCTTCAAAAGTAACAAACTTTTAAAAATTAATTGCTTAATTATTCAGTACCATATATTACTGATATTATAAGGAAAAGTATAAACCAGTTTTTGTGTTTTGACAAATCTCCTGTACATTAAGTCAATAGCTTGAAACTGTATGTTAAGAGAGAAACTTCTATTCTATAATAAATATGGAATTTTTAGAAAGTAAGGAAAAATTGTTTCCCATCCAGTGACTCTGTGCTTATCAGCTTGGTGGCTTTGTGGAAAAGCTCAACAT
Organism: Schistocerca nitens; assembly: GCF_023898315.1. NCBI lineage: Eukaryota > Metazoa > Arthropoda > Insecta > Orthoptera > Acrididae > Schistocerca > Schistocerca nitens. Next base: position 13,194,707 of record NC_064623.1, on the reverse strand, counting down.
GTAGAACTCCAAAACACAGAACTCTGAAGTGATGTATTGTTCTGCTTAAGGAATGTACGTCCCAACACTGACTTTCAGTCCCCTCGTAAGTTTTCAAAAATGCCAAATTAATGATATCATCCGGTGAAATAAACAAGGTGCTCCCTCACCAATATGCACTGCACTGGGGAAGGCATTATGCATCTCATCTGTAGACAGTTTTCAAATTTAATTTCATAGGTGACAATGTGAAGTGAAGGACCACTTATTAGACTAAGTGCCACCAAAGTTTATTACTTTCAGTGGCACCTCTATGAAATATAATTTCTCCTACTCTATATTTAAAATATATTGCCATAGTGAAATAAATTATTTGAAAAACAAGTAAAAGATAGCCACTTATACTTACGTGTGTGCGCCAGTGACAATGGCCTAAGTCGCAGATACAAGGCAGTGTGAGAGAGAGCCTAGCACATACTCTATCGTGTGGATGCCCTGATGGATGAAGATTTCTCCCACGTCGTGGTCTTCACTGCTCTGTGGCACGGGAGCCCCATCTGCACTGTCCTTGTGTGCTGTCCCTGACATCGATCCCACCTCCGCATCCAGGCCGTTCTCTGCAGGTACGGAATGGCTTGAAAGCTGGGGAAGGTCAAAAGATTGTCTGTTAAATGAAAGAGCAAACTGACTCAACACAGTATCATCTCCTGTGAGATATTTACCCTCAAATGTGTCAAATTCCTCAAAACATTGCAGGGGGTACAGATTATTACTCACCGGTTGGTGGGCTTTGCGGGGCCTCATTATCAAAACAATGGGTTTTGCAAGAAGCATCCAAGCTACACATAGTAGAGCAAGAACAACAAAGAACCCCTACAAGCCTTTCTGCAATACAGAAGAAAGAAAAAATTGCGTATACTAAAAGTAACAGAAAAATGCGAAACTGGTGAAATTACTTTCCAGAATAAGTTGTTTGAAAACACAGATTAATTCTATTTGAGGTAAGACTGATGATAATGTAGAGTGAAACCAAACAAATTCAATGAAACGTTTTTCCACTCTTGCTCACCTGTCCACTATACATGAACTCATCACAACCTTTGGGAGGAACACTACCTTTGAACAATATCATATTGATGAAAGTGATTAACATTGATGGAGCACATGCAGGGACTGCTGTGAAACCTGAAAAAAGAAAGAAGTTGGGATTAGTCATCTATCAAATCACAAGCTATAAATTTATTCTAATGCTCCGAAAGTGAAAACCAAGACGACTTTAACAAAACCTCCACTGTAATCACAAATGCTGTCTACTATAGTAGAATTTCAAAATGCCAAAAATTTAATTCTCACTTACCAAATGTCAGTACATAGTTCACACACTTGACAAACCTCAAGATACACACGCAGAGGAACAAGAAGAGCAAACAAATTATCTATGGGACGAACTCACATATGATAATGGAATTTTTGAAATACCTGGAGAACAGAAATGGAGCCACGTAAATAAATTTGCCTTATCATCACCTGTTTAATAAACACGGAGTCAATACTCTATTGTAAAACAAATATGAGAGTGATATGTGAATTACTCAAATGGACGCTGACGAAAACTAACATGAAAATTAACACATGTACACTATGTACCAAAAGGAAAATTCAATTCAGAAATTGTCACCAAAACATAGCTTCAGCTGGCAAAATATAAAGTACTGCTGATGGATAAACTCAAAAGAATAGAAAACTATTACAAGTGTGGGGAACCTATGAGTTCCTTCATTAGAGATGAAAGTGGCATTAGTTTGGGAAGGCTGGAAAGGAGTGGCAGCTTGCTCAGACCCACCTATTGTAAGCATGATAGGAGGCAGAGATGAAAGATGTTGGAGAAAGTAGGAAGTCAAAAGTAGGCACTACAGCAGCATCATATTGAAGGGAAAGTGTGACAATCCAACACTACTACTCACTCTACTCACTCTTACCTGCTTTCTCGCTAACCTTTGTTTCATCTTTTTCTCAACAGCTAGGTCATTCACAACCTGGCCTCAGACACTGCCCTCACTTCAACTTTGTCCACCCTATCTAACAGCCCTCCTAAAGAAAGAATACAGAAGTTCTGGAAGTGTGTGATTTCTTCTTCTTCTTCTTCTTCTTCTTCTTCTTCTTCTTCTTCAAGTGCTTCTATCAGTGATACTCAGAATTTCACCATCATAAAGTAAGTGCAAGGGTGGATCAAATATATACCAGAATTTTTGTTTTGTGTGCCTTTTTGTAACCAGAGAGTGGTGCAATCTCTCCACGTCGTTGCTTTGGTTTCCAATGGCTGTTCTCCACAGCTAGATTGACTGAAGAAACAGTAATGTCGGAGCAAAAGGTAGTGTCCTCTGTTGCACAACACATTATTATAAAGTTTGTCACAAAGGTCGTAAAACTGTTCAACGTTTTGGAAAGACTTGCAGCACAGTTCAGTGACAACACCCTGAGAAAGACTCAAGAGTATGCATGGCAAAAAACATTTGTATCAGGACAAGAAGCAATTGAGAAGGCAGCTCACCAACTTCGCAGAAGGACTAGCCTGATATAACATCGACACTGCTAGCCAGCTTACTGAAGACAACCACTGAATAACAGTTGCTCAAATTGCTACTGGACCAAACAAAACATCATGACAATGCTTGACCGAACACAGCTGCCCAAACTCAACAAAAAAATTCAGAAACTGTTGTGGACCACAGTAGAACATGCTCTCTACAGTCTGGACTTAACACCCACATGTTTCATTTGATTGGACCACTAAAAAAAAAGCAATCTGAGTGCACACATTTGACAATAATGGTGCTGTCAAAGCTTTCATGGACAACTGGCTGCTGCCACAGCCACATTCATTTTACAGAAACAGATCAAGACACTGTCTAACCACAGGGAAAAAAGTGTTTGCAAGTCAGTTGACCTCACAGAAAAGTAATTTTGTGTGTGTGAATTTTTCTGAAGCTTAAATAAACTTAAGAATATTCTGGTTTATATTTAATTAACTCTCTTACTGACCACCCTGTCAAATACATATTTTCTATTTTTTTTTTTTTTTTTCGTGGTTTTAGGGTGCACAACTTCAACGGTCATTAGCGCCCAGACGACGTGAGGAATGCACCGCGAGTCACAAGTTTAAAACAGCAACGAAACGGAAAACACGATAAAAGACAGACTGACAGACATAGGATTAAAAAAGGAAAACAGCAGAATCAAATGTCCTTTGAGAGGGTTGTCAAATTGATAAAATGAAGAACGCGAGCAGCTGCTCGTGGGTCATCCGCTAAAATGGCTTCTACAGTACATGGCAGGCCAAGATCAAGACGCAGGGTGTTAAAATCCGGACAGACCGTTAAAATGTGGCGGACCGTCAGCAATTGCCCACATGGGCAGAACGGCGCCGGCGCAGCCGTCAGCAGATGGCGATGGCTGAACCGGCAGTGGCCAATTCGTAACCGGGCCAAAACGACCTCCTCCCGCCGAGAAGGGCGTGAGGAGGACGTCCAAGCCACAGGAAGAGGTTTCAGGGCCCTAAGTTTGTTGTCTGTAAGTGCAGCCCAATCGGCATGCCACTGCGATAAAATGCGCCGACAAATTACCCTGCTACAGTCTGACGAAGGGACACAACAAGAAGTTGTCCGAGGCTGGAGGACCACAGCCTTGGCCGCGGCATCTGCAGCTTCGTTCCCAGGGATACCGACATGGCCAGGAACCCACATAAAGCTAACTGGAGAACCGACGTCCACCAGCTGCTGAAGAGAGCGTTGGATCCGGTGCACGAAGGGGTGAACCGGGTACGGATCACTGAGGCTCTGGATAGCGCTCAGGGAATCTGAGCAGATGACATATGCAGAATGTCGGTGGCGGCAGATGTAAAGGACAGCCTGGTAGAGGGCAAAGAGCTCAGCTGTGAAGACCGAACAAAGGCCATGGAGCCGGTAGTTGAAACTTTGTGCCCCGACAATAAAAGAACACCCGACCCCGTCATTGGACTTAGAGCTATCTGTATAAATGAAGGTCATATTAATGAACTTCGAACGAAGTTCGATAAAACGGGAGTGGTAGACTGAACTGGGGGTAACCTCCTTCGGGAGCGAGCAGAGGTCAAGGTGGACGCGAACCTGAGCCTGGAGCCAAGGTGGCGTGTGGCTCTCGCCCACTCGAAAGGTTGCTGGGAGTGAAAAATTAAGGTGTTTAAGGAGGCGACGAAACCGAACTCCAGGGGGTAGCAGGGCAGAGACATACAACCCGTATTGACTGTCTAGAGAGTCATCAAAAAAGGAACGATAAGACGGGTGGTCGGGCATTGCCAGTAGCCGACAAGCATACCGACAAAGCAGTATATCGCGCCGGTAGGTGAGCGGCAACTCACCCGCGTCAGCATGAAGACTCTCGACGGGACTAGTATAAAACGCTCCGATCGCAAGTCGTAAACCCCGATGTTGTATGGAGTTGAGGCGGCGTAAGATGGATGGCCGTGCAGAGGAGTATACGAAGCTCCCATAATCCAGCTTGGAGCGGACGATCGACCGATAGAGGCGAAGTAGGACGGTTCGATCCGCTCCCCACGACATACCACTGAGAACACGGAGGACATTGAGAGAACGGGTACAACGGGCAGCCAAATAGGACACATGTGGAGACCAACTAAGTTTCCTGTCAAATGTAAGACCTAAAAATTTTGTTGTCTCCACGAATGGGAGAGCAACGGGACCGAGTCGTAAGGACGGTGGGAGAAACTCTTTGTAGCGCCAGAAGTTAATGCAGACCGTCTTCTCGGCAGAAAAACGGAAGCCATTGGCGACACTCCACGAGTAAAGACGGTCAAGAGAACGCTGAAGACAGCGCTCCAGGAAACACGTACGCTGCGCGCTGCAGTAGATGGTAAAATCGTCCACGAAAAGGGAGCCTGATACATCAGTTGGGAGACAATCCATTATTGGATTGATCGCTATGGCGAAGAGAGCGACGCTCAAAACTGAGCCCTGTGGCACCCCATTCTCCTGGCGAAAGGTGTCTGACAGGACAGAACCCACACGTACCCTGAACTGTCGATCCATTAAAAAGGAACGAATAAAAAGAGGGAGGCGACCGCGAAGGCCCCATGTATGCATGGTGCGGAGAATGCCCGCCCTCCAACAGGTGTCGTAAGCCTTCTCCAAATCAAAGAACACAGCAACGGTCGGGCGCTTCCGCAAGAAGTTATTCATAATGAAGGTCGACAAGGTAACCAGATGGTCAACAGCAGAGCGGCGCCTACGAAATCCACATTGTACATTGGTAAGTAGGCGTCGAGACTCGAGCAGCCATACCAATCGAGAGTTAACCATTCGCTCCATCACTTTACAGACACAGCTGGTAAGCGAGATGGGTCGATAACTGGAAGGCAAGTGCTTGTCCTTCCCCGGCTTAGGAATCGGGACAACAATAGACTCGCGCCAGCATGCGGGAACATGTCCCTCAATCCAGATGCGATTGTAAGTACGAAGAAGAAAACTTTTACCCGCAGGAGAAAGGTTCTTCAGCATCTGAATATGAATAGAATCAGGCCCTGGAGCGGAGGACCGTGATCGGCCAAGTGCGTTTTCAAGTTCCCGCATGGTGAATGGGGTATTATAATCTTCACGATTAGAGGAGCGGAAGTTAGGTGGCCTAGCCTCCTCTGCCTGTTTGCGGGGGAGGAAGGCAGGGTGGTAATGAGCGGAGCTCGAAACCTCTGCGAAAAAGCGGCCGAAGGCATTGGAGACAGCCTCAGGGGCCACAAGGACGTCATTCGCGACCGTCAAGCCAGAAACTGGTGAGTGGACCTTAGTGCCAGATAGCCGGCGCAGGCTACCCCAGACAACAGAAGGAGTAAAACTGTTGAAGGTGCTTGTGAAAGCAGCCCAGCTGGCTTTCTTGCTTTCTTTAATAATACGACGACACTGTGCACGTAATCGTTTATAATTGATACAATTCGCCACTGTAGGATGGCGTTTAAAGGTGCGTAAAGCACGTCGACGAGCACGTAAAGCGTCTCTACATGCCGCGGTCCACCAGGGGACCGGTACGCGACGTGGAGAAGAAGTAGGGTGAGGGATGGAATATTCAGCAGCAGCGAGAATGACTTCCGTGAGGTGTGCGACCTGACTATCACAGCTTGTGAATGTTTGATCCCGAAAGGTCGCCCTGGAAGAGAAGAGCCCCCAGTCTGCTTTGGAGATGTTCCAACTAGACGAGCACGGAGAGGGGGTATGCTGCAGGAGATGGATAACACACGGGAAGTGGTCGCTCGAATATGTATCAGAAAGTGCATACCACTCGAACCGGCGTGCAAGTTGGGGAGTACATATAGAGAGATCTAAATGGGAATAGGTGTGAGATGTGTCCGAAAGAAAAGTAGGGGCGCCAGTATTGAGGCAGACAAGATTGAGCTAGTTGAAAAGGTCTGCTAACAGGGAGCCCCTCGGGCAGGATGCCGGAGAGCCCCAAAGGGGATGGTGGGCATTGAAGTCTCCAGTTAACAAAAATGGTGCAGGTAGCTGAGCAATAAGTTGCATCATGTCTGCCCTGGTAACGGCAGACGACGATGGAGTGTAAACGGTACAAATGGAAAATGTAAAAGTGGGGAGAGTAATGCGGATGGCAACTGCCTGCAGGCCGGTGTGCAACATGATGGGATCGTAGTAAATATCATCCCGGACCAGCAACATAACCCCTCCATGAGCTGGGATACCTACCACAGGGGGTAGGTCAAAACGCACAGAGGTGTAGTATGCCAAGGCAATTTGATCGCATGGGCGTAGCTTCGTTTCCTGGAGGGCTACGACGAGCGGACGGTGCAAGTGGAGCAGCAACTTCAAGTCCTCTCGGTTGGAGCGAATGCTGCGAATATTCCAGTGAATGAGTGCCATCGTAAGAAAAAAAAAAAAAGGATGAAAGAAGGGGTCACCTCGAAGGCCGCTGAGAGCCTGGCTTCGAGCGAGCGCTGCCGCCGCTATCAGTAGGCGGACAGTCATCGTCCATTGGGTCTATAGGTTCATCGGCCATCTTGGGAAGATGGCCGGGAGGGGGAGCTTCCTCCGCCGGTGAACGGCCAGATGTTCGGCTACCAGCGGTGCGGCCAGGCGAAATGGAGGACGGCCTGGGGCGGCAACCGCTGGGTGGCGCAGGAGAAGAAATGCGCCGTGGCGGAGAAGGAGAACTGTGCTTCCTATGTGCCTTCTTGGAAGGTCGTTTGGTGGAAGGACCGGTCGAAGGCTGGGAGGTCGAGGTACGGAGGAAGTCTGCACGGGACGGTTCCTTCTTGAAGGCCCGTGCATCTGACTTCTGGGTCTTCGTCTTAGCAGAAGCTGATGAAGGGGCTGGTGTCTGTGGGGTGATGGGAGGAAGAGGAGACGTCGACCGCGCGATCTTAGCACTGGCCGAACGGACGACCGTGGTGCTGAAGGTCAGATCGCATGTCTGGGTTGCCACCTCCCTGGTAGTCTGAGGAGAGGCGAGGACAGTACTGTATTTCCCCGCTGGGAGCAGCGTGGGTTTCCTACTAGCCAATAGCTTGCGAGCAGCCGAGGTGGACACTTTCTCTTTGACCCGAATTTCTTGGATACAGCGTTCTTCCTTATAGACAGGACAGTCGCGGGAGGATGCGGCATGGTCACCCTGACAGTTCACACAACGAGGAGACGGAGGTGGACAGTCACCCTCATGGGCATCCCTGCCACAAGTGACACATTTAGCCGCATTGGAACAAGACTGGCGAGTGTGATTGAAACGCTGACACTGGTAGCAGCGCGTAGGTGTCGGGACATAGGGGCGAACAGAAATGACCTCGTAGCCCGCCTTGATGCGCGATGGCAGCTGAACACTATCGAAGGTCAAGAAAAGTGTCCGGGTCGGTACAAGGGCATTGTTGACCTTTCTCATGACCCTATGGACAGCCGTCACGCCCTGCTCAGCGAGGAAAGATTGAATCTCCTCGTCAGTCAAGCCGTCGAGGGATCTAGTATAGACCACACCACGAGACGAATTCAAAGTTCGGTGAGCCTCCACCCGGACAGGGAATGTGTACAGTAGTGTGGCCCGAAGCAGTTTTTGTGCCTGAAAGGCGCTCTCAGTTTCGAGTAATAAGGTACCGTTACGCAACCTGGTACAAGATTTGACAGATCCGGCTATGGCATCGACGCCCTTCTGGATAACGAAAGGGTTGACAGAGGAAAAATCTTTTCCGTCCTCAGATCGAGAAACGACGAGGAACTGTGGGGCAGGCGGTAGTACTTTTGTCACTGGTAGCTGGTCACGTTTCCGTTTTTGGGCAGAAGTCGAGAGAGATGGAGTGAAATCCATTGCGGAGGAATCCCCCATGATTGCCAGCGTCTCCGATGGCGCGCTCCTTCCTTGTGGGGACCCTCTCAGAGGGCACTCCTGCCTTAGGTGAATGTTTACACCTCAGGTCACACCTCCCGAGAAACAGACGGAGGGACCAATCGGCATGGTCAGAAGGTATCAGCTCAGGCAATCACCCCTCCCCGGGCCTGGCCTTTACCAGGGGGTACACGCGTGCCTTACATGTCTACCCAGGGCGGGGAATTACGCGTTACCCCGTCACCGGCTACGCGTGCGAACGCGTGGGTCGGCCTTCAGGCGCGCACAGGGAGGAAGGAAGAAGAGGAAAAAGAGGAGAGAGAGGGAGAGAGAGGACAGACTGTCTCAAACGCTGAGGCGGAGACCAGAGAAGGCAAGGAGAAGAAGGCAATGAGAAGGCAAGGAGAAGAAGGCAATGAGAAGGCAAGGAGAAGAAGGCAATGAGAAGGCAAGGAGGAGAAGGCAATGAGAAGGCAAGGAGGAGAAGGCAATGAGAAGGCAAGGAGGAGAAGGCAATGAGAAGGCAAGGAGGAGAAGGCAAAGGAAAGAGTAAGGAAGACAGTGAGGAGGAGAAGAGCAAAGAAAGGAACCAACCAAAGGAAGGAAGAAACGAGAAGTGAAAAAGCAAAATGACCGCAAATAGAGGTCGTGGAACCGTCCGTCTCCGGACACAGGCGCTAACTACCCCCTTGAGGGGGAGGGACTCCTTTTAGTCGCCTCATACGACAGGCAGGAATACCTCGGGCCTATTCTAATCCCCGGACCCACAGGGGTGAAGTAACTCCTGTGACTGGGCAGAGGATGTTTTGATCAAGACTGACCTAGATCTCATTTTGGACAAGGTCTCCATCTCCCTGAACGTGTCCTCTAAATGCTCAATAAAATACTGAGGCTTCATCATGAAAGATTCCCCATTAGCTCTCTAACATACAAGGTACCGGGGCAAATAAGGTCCACTGCCATCCTTAGCCTGACTTTCCTCGCATGGTGTGGCCAGGGAGGGGAACGATTTGGAGTCTTATTTCTGTGCGTTGAATTGAGCTCGTAATCACTTAGAGACTGCTGGTGTTTCACCACCAGCAAGAGATGGACTATGCTTCATTGTGTGTCATCTGCCCCAGTGCCACCCACTCGGGCCAGGGGCTCTCCCCGCAGGCACCACCAAGCCGCAGCAAAAGCCACCTGACAGAATGGCCATTGCCGGGGGCCCCGATGCCCCAGGGGGATGGGCATCTACCCCTTAGCATACATGGGGAGTTAACAGCACAGGCATCAGCAGAGCGATCCCTGTGTGGTCAGGGGGCTACAACCAACAGGGTACATGGCAGTCCCACCACAATGGACTGGCTATCGTGCTGGATATTGGGTGCAAAGAAGTCCATGGTCATCGTCGACGCAGAAATCGACACTGCGTAGTGCATGGTGGAAAACACACCCAGGAAGTTGTCCTAGCCCAAGAGATGGAGAATGGGCAGGACTGCAATGCGATGACGAGAAAGTGGGCTGAAGATCTCAATGCATAATGCACACGATGAATCTCATAAGGTGCCCTTCCCCAATTGGCTCACTCTTCGGGATAATTTTGAAGAATGGAGGTCAAACCCTACAGGGGACCATCACATAAAGGCCGAAACATGTGGCACTCCTTATAGTCACCTTGTACGACAGACAGGAATACCTCAGGTCTATTCTAACCAGCAAACCGTGACAAGACGCCTCAGACTGCACGGCGACCCCGCGTTGCACCATAGGCTGAAAGTGCTTGTTATGTTGTTGGGTATCTATGGTCCCAGTAACGGTGTTATCTAGTGGCAACCACCTCACGCAGATCACAACCACCAAGCTACAAATATAGCAATTGACGCTCTCTAGTGGCCAGACACTTAACTTTTAGCACTGAAAAGATATAAGATAGATCTGTTTTTAAGTTGCTGCAGTATACTCGGACTTTTAAGTTTCTGTGAAAATAATAAGAACAAGATAACTTCTGAATTTTATGTTAAAGGGTTAATAAATAATATTGAGCATTATTATGGTATATTTGCAGAAGAAGTGCAGTAAAGATAGATATAGAATCACTGTTTTGTTATCTTTCTACCTGCTCAACCACTGCTTGGAAACTATGCAAACATGACTGGCTTTTGCTTAGTCCAATGACAATGTACCACAAAAATACTGTATTTCTGAATGCTTGACCACCTGGAGCTTACACTTTTATTGCTTCCTATTCAGGCCATGCTCTGCATGTAACAAATTTGGACAAATCAGTGATGACAAGTGCAGTCCTCACATTAATATTTTTCTTCATATTTCTGTGCATGCCCAGTAAAGGGTTAAGTATATATTATGTAACTCAAAAATTAAAAAAATCAAGTGACTGTCATTTTTAATGAGTCATTATCAGAAAACAGATTTACAGTAGTACAAGTACAGATAATGTTACAAGCCTCTTTACATACTATATGAAATTAGTGTTTTAAATACATGAAAATTAAATTTATATTACATACTGACCATTTTAGCAACTCTGAATTGTCGACCTTTGTTTGAGTAACTTTTACAATTGATAACCTAAGCTGAAAAGTAACTATCGTAAGTTAATTTGATACAGAAGTAAAGCAATGGTTACAACGCTTTACAAAACAGTTATTGAAGATGAATTTTTACAGGTAATGTTTTTGTATTTCCAAGTACTCCATAGTGTTCAGCCCATAAAACAATATTGACATTTGCATCCATATTAGAGATGTAGTCATTAAAAATGACAACAAAATTCTAACATGAAATTATTTCCACATGCACAATACACAACATTAGCAAAACTAAATTACTTCTATAAAACTGAAGTAACACTATTTACAACATTAATAATATTCCCATCTAAAGCAAGTAACAAAAACAAAGTACACACACACATTCAGATTACAGTTAAGTTATCTCCATACATTCTGAGAACTCACTGAATTTGTTCTCTTAACACAAACAGCACAAAATTTTTCTGAATATATTATTCTCATTAGCTGACAATTTCCCCAAGCCCACTTTCAGTCCACCATTGGGTCATTCTGTGTGAAATCAACCAATAATGTGAAGTTGAACCGCTATTTAGAGTTTGATTTTTGTAATTTTATTCTATCCCTGTAAACAAAAAGATTATCAGTATCTGGGCTGTCAGGAATCAGGCCATCGGTTCATTTCACATGGTCTGATCCATTACAATAGCATTTAAGCATTTTCATTTTCATACTTGTTAAATTATGGTTTTCATGCATCTGATGCAGACATAACACATGATAAAAATAAAAATTTAAATATTTCATTGTTGTTGTGGTCTTCAGTCCTGAGACTGGTTTGATGCAGCTCTCCATGCTACTCTATCCTGTGCAAGCTTCTTCATCTCCCAGTACCTACTGCAACCTACATCCTTCTGAATCTGCTTAGTGTATTGATCTCTTGGTCTCCCTCTACGATTTTTACCCTCTACGCTGCCCTCCAATGCTAAATTTGTGATCCCTTGATGCCTCAAAACATGTCCTACCAACCGATCCCTTCTTCTAGTCAAGTTGTGCCACAACCTTCTCTTCTCCCCAATCCTATTCAATACCTCCTCATTAGTTACGTGATCTACCCACCTTATCTTCAGCATTCTTCTGTAGCACCACATTTCGAAAGCTTCTATTCTCTTCTTGTCCAAACTAGTTATCGTCCATGTCTCACTTCCATACATGGCTACACTCCATACAAATACTTTCAGAAACGACTTCCTGACACCTGAATCTATATTCAATGTTAAAAAATTTCTCTTCTTGAGAAACGCTTTCCTTGCCATTGCCAGTCTACATTTTATATCCTCTCTACTTCGACCATAATTGGTTATTTTACTCCCTAAATAGCAAAACTCCTTTACTACTTTAAGTGTCTCATTTCCTAATCTAATTCCCTCAGCATCACCCGACTTTATTTGACTACATTCCATTATCCTCGTTTTGCTTTTGTTGATGGTCATCTTATATCCTCCTTTCAAGACACTGTCCATTCCGTTCAACTGCTCTTCCAAGTCCTTTGCTGTCTCTGACAGAATTACAATGTCATCGGCGAACCTCAAAGTTTTTACTTCTTCTCCATGAATTTTAATACCTACTCCGAATTTTTCTTTTGTTTCCTTTACTGCTTGCTCAATATACAGATTGAATAACAACGGGGAGAGGCTACAACCCTGTCACACTCCTTTCCCAACCACTGCTTCCCTTTCATGCCCCTCGACTCTTATAACCGCCATCTGGTTTCTGTACAAATTGTAAATAGCCTTTCACTCCCTGTATTTTACTCCTGCCACCTTCAGAATTCGAAAGAGAGTATTCCAGTCAACATTGTCAAAAGCTTTCTCTAAGTCTACAAATGCTAGAAATGTAGGTTTGCCTTTTCTTAATCTTTCTTCCAAGATAAGTCGTAAGGTCAGTATTGCCTCACGTGTTCCAACATTTCTACGGAATCCAAACTGATCTTCCCCGAGGTCGGCTACCAGTTTTTCCATTCGTCTGTAAAGAATTCGCGTTAGTATTTTGCAGCTGTGGCTTATTAAACTGATAGTTCGGTGATTTTCACATCTGTCAACACCTCCTTTCTTTGGGATTGGAATTATTATATTCTTCTTGAAGTCTGAGGGTATTTCGCCTGTCTCATACATCTTGCTCACCAGATGGTAGAGTTTTGTCATGACTGGCTCTCCCAAGGCCATCAGTAGTTCTAATGGAATGTTGTCTATTCCCGGGGCCTTGTTTCGACTCAGGTCCTTCAGTGCTCTGTCAAACTCTTCACGCAGTATCTTATCTCCCATTTCGTCTTCATCTACATCCTCTTCCATTTCCATAATATTGTCCTCAATTACATCGCCCTAGTATTAACCCTCTATATACTCCTTCCACCTTTCTGCTTTCCGTTCTTTGCTTAGAACTGGGTTGCCATCTGAGCTCTTGATATTCATACAAGTGGTTCTCTTCTCTCCAAAGGTCTCTTTAATTTTCCTGTAGGCAGTATCTATCTTACCCCTAGTGAGACAAGCCTCTACATCCTTACATTTGTCCTCTAGCTATCCCTGCTTAGCTATTTTGCACTTCCTGTCGATTTCATTTTTGAGACGTTTGTATTCCTTTTTGCCTGCTTCATTTACTGCATTTTTGTATTTTCTCCTTTCATCTATTAAATTCAATATTTCTTCTGTTATCCAAGGATTTCTATTAGCCCTCGTCTTTTTACCTACTTGATCGTCTGCTGCCTTCACCACTTCATCCCTCAGAGCTACCCATTCTTCTTCTACTGTATTTCTTTCCCCCATTCCTGTCAATTGTTCCCTTATGCTCTCCCTGAAACACTCTACAACCTCTGGTTCTTTCAGTTTATCCAGGTCCCATCTCCTTAAATTCCCACCTTTTTGCAGTTTCTTCAGTTTCAATCTGCAGTTCATAACCAATAGATTGTGGTCAGAATCCACATCTGCCCCAGGAAATGTCTTACAATTTAAACCCTGGTTCCTATGTCTCTGTCTTACCATTATATAATCTATCTGAAACCTGTCAGTATCTCCAGGCTTCTTCCATGTATACAACCTTCTTTTATGATTCTTGAACCAAGTGTTAGCTATGATTAAGTTATGCTCTGTGCAAAATTCTACAAGGCAGCTTCCTCTTTCATTCCTTCCCCCCAATCCATATTCACCTACTATGTTTCCTTCTCTCCCTTTTCCTACCGACGAATTCCAGTCACCCATGACTATTAAATTTTCGTCTACCTTCACTACCTGAATAATTTCTTTTATCTCGTCGTACATTTCATCTATTTCTTCATCATCTGCAGAGCTAGTTGGCATATAAACTTGTACTACTGTAGTAGGCATGGGCTTTGTGTCTATCTTGGCCACAATAATGCGTTCACTATGCTATTTGTAGTAGCTAACCCGCACTCCTATTTTTTTATTCATTATTAAACCTACTCCTGCATTACCCCTATTTGATTTTGTATTTATAACCCTGTAATCACCTGACCAAAAGTCTTGTTCCACCTGCCACCAAACTTCACTAATTCCCACTATATCTAACTTTAACCTATCCATCTACCTTTTTCAATTTTCTAACCTACCTGCCCGATTAAGTGATCTGACATTCCACACTCCGATCCGTAGAACGCCAGTTTTCTTTCTCCTGATAACGACGTCCTCTTGAGTAGTCCCCGCCCGGAGATCCGACTGGGGGACTATTTTACCTCCGGAATATTTTACCCAAGAGGATGCCATCATCATTTAATCATACAGTAGAGCTGCATGTCCTCGGGAAAAATTACAGCTGTAGTTTCCCCTTGCTTTCAGCCATTCGCAGTACCAGCACAGCAAGGCCGTTTTGGTTAATGTTACAAGGCCAGATCAGTCAATCATCCAGACTGTTGCCCCTGCAACTACTGAAAAGGCTGCTGCCCCTCTTCAGGAACCACGTTTGTCTGGCCTCTCAACAGATACCCCTCCCTTGTGGTTGCACCTACGGTACGGCCATCTGTATCGCTGAGGCACGCAAGCCTCCCCACCAATGGCAAGGTCCATGGTTCATGGTTCATGGTTCATATTTCATATTTCATATTTCATTAAAAACATAAAAAAGCATATTGGGAGTTGGTCAAATTGTAAATCAGTATAAAAACTTAGACTTTAGGTGTTAATGCAGTATTTGATAAAAAAACAACTGAATCACGAACGTCAGGCTGCAATGTGTTCAAAGATCCAACACAAACTACCGATGAGGATTTATACGGGTTATTTGATTTTCTGGTGCTTCGTCGTACTGGAGTTGCCACATAATGCAAAGATTTTGGCTCCACACCAAGGTCAGCACTCAGCCTGCAATATAAATAACTTTGTAAACAAACAAGACATTAACATGCTTAACAAGATGACAAATGTGTCCCTACAAGATAGACAGTAAAATTGAAAATGTTACTCTATAAAAATTGATGCAACATAAAAATTTAATACCCACAAACTTAAATCAGATTTCTTCACTTGCTGAGAGAAACAAATGTAATGAAGAGAACATGCTACCAGCGATGACACTGAAGTAATTTTCAACACTAGTACTTGACCAAGTCAGCATATGGTTAATGAACACTATGTTGTGCATTAACACACTAAGGTAAATCCTGAACATCTACACTGGATGTGATGGAGAGATGTAACGAACTTTGAGAGTTTGAAACCAGGACATGAAGCTCTACATCCAAATGATGCCTCTCAGCAGCAGCAATGTATATTTCAATATGAAAATTCCACTACTACTTCACATACAAAATATTTATTTAATTTGTACTATTAGCCCTCTAACTACTAATCAAATTATAAATTCATCAACAGAAGGCAACTATATCACCTTGTGTACTCTCTTCAAATGAAGAATGCGACACAAGTAGTTATTCCACAACAGAGGTGCAAATCATGTAAATATCTCCATTCTTTTGACAGTTCATAGAATTTAAATCTCTATTGTTACAGGACACCATTTGTTAACATCAGAGGACCAAAATTGCAATAATAGTGAAACAAATCTTAACGGTAAGCAAAAGGTGACCATGTTGTCATTTCTAAAACTCTGTTAAGTTCAACACTGATTGTATGAATTATTCTGTAATGGTTTAAGAGGGTGGTATTATAGATCACAACAGTATGGTTATCAGTGATCTGGATATAAGCATATGGGTTTAGTTAAAAAAAATTTTTATATATATGCCTTTCCTCACATGCAGTACTACTGTCAATGCATAACAACCAGCCACAAGTGCTGGCTTATTCACCAACAATCATTAACACTCAAGGAGATCAAAAGATCCAGCATGGGTAAAATATTACTCTAACTAAGGGCTCACGTTCAGAGGATGTCATGTTTCCAAATAGAGAAGGAATTAGCATATTTCATTAAAATATAAGAGGTATTAGAGATAAGCTTATAGATGTTGACTCTGAAATTATTGGTATGTCAGAGGACCACTTAAATAATTTGACAATTCAGATGCTTCCTTTACCAGGATACAGATTAGCTGGCTGTTTTTCAAGGAGTTACTTGCGGGTGGAGGAGTGGCTATATACGTTAAAAAAACTAAACTTCTAATTGTTGTTGTTTATAGGTCGCCTAACTCTGGCTTCAGACCATTTCTGCTCAAGCTAGAGTGGGTTCTTGATTCACATTGTAAGAAGTACCAGAAATAAGTTGTATGTGGTGACTTCAATATAAATTTTATATATAACACAAAAAAAAGAATGTTGGTAGATCTCCTAAATTCATATGATCTGATACAGATTGTGTTTTTTGCAACTACAATGCAGGGGAACAGTAGCACAGCCTTAGACAATATTTTTATTCATTCTTCATTACTAGATGGGCGTTCTGTTAGTAAAAGGGTGAATGGCCTTTTGACCATGATGCACATATTTTAATACTAAAAGGCTTTTGTATTCAAACACATGTCACATATAATTACAAACTATGTAGGAAAGTTAATCCAACAGCAATAGCGTTTTTTTTAAACCTTGCCAAGGAACAAGAGTGGCTGGATGTTTATAGTGCCATTAGCATAGATGATAAATACAATGCTTTCCTTAACACATTTCTCATGCTCTTTGAGAGTTTCTTTTCATTAGAATGTTCTAAATGGGGTACTAGCAGTAATAGGCAGCCCGGGCGGCTGACTAATGGGATAAGGATATCATGTAGAACAAAGTGGGAATTATATCAAACTGTTAGAAGCAGTCACAATCAAGCTACAGTAGCCCATTACAAACAGTATTGTAAGATACTTTAAAATGTTATTAGGAACGCAAAGAGAATGTGGCAAGCAAATAGAATAGCTAATTCACAGGATAAAATTAAAACCGTATGATCACTTGGGAAGGAACTGTCCGGTCAGCAGCACAACGTCGACGATATAAAGTCAGTTCGTAGTAAAAATATTTATGTTACTGATAAATCAGATATATGTACAGTATTTAACAATAATTTTCTGCGCATTGCTGGTGAATTAAACAGGGAATCATATAACTTTCTTGGCAAATGCCTTTCTGAGATTGATGTCTGAAATACTCCTCTGTGATACAGACAAGGGGGATTGAGTCTATAATTAAATCACTGAAGGCTAAGGTTGGTTGGTTGATTGGTTGGTTGGTTGGTTGGTTTTGTTTTGGGGTTTGATGGGGGCTAAACATCGAGGTCATCAGCCCCCTGTTCCAAATAGACATACTTGTAAAAGGCCTATACAGTAAAAGTGTAACCTCTGCACCCAGAGGGAGGGAACACCAAGGGGTACAGAGCTACAATTAACACCGCAATAACACGAAATAGAGGACACTTAAAAGGAGCACAGCAAATAGTTGACTAGAGTAAAACAGACTACAGTGGTTGATGGATCTGGTAAAAGGTCAACCACTCACCAACAAACGAAGAACCTCCAGCTGGAAAGCGTTGATAGAGGTACGAACACAACTTGTTACCATAAAAGACACTATTTTGGTATCCACTTCACAATTAAAAGTTGCTGGAGTGTGTGTAGCTTGAGGAATCATGTGAGATCGCCCACACTATAATGAGTGATAAAACCCAGTTGTACGGATAAAACTTAAAACTGATTCAGTTATAGAGGCATCGTTACCTAGAATTAAAGAAAGTGCAGCTGCTAAATTAAAGGACTGCCTTAAGGGGGCTAAAAGGGGGCAGTCCATCAGAAGATCGACCACTGTCAGCCCTGCATCACAGCGACACTTGGGCGGATTCTTACGGCGAAGGAGATAGCTGTGGGTCAACTGCGTATGTCCAATTCGGAGACGGCAGAGAACAACCGAGACCCTATGCGTGCTCCTCAAGGATGAGTTCCATACGGCCGTGGACGACTTTACCATGCGGAGCTTACTTGGTGTGTTCAAGACAGACCATTCAGAGTTCCACACATCGCGGACCTTGCGATGTAGGGCTGACCGGAGATCTCTTTCCACGAGACCAAGCTCCAGGGGTGGCGAAGTGGTGGCCTGCTTGGCCAACCGATCGACACGTTCGTTTCCTGGAATGCCGATGTGGCCCGAGGTCCACACAAACGTCGCTAACGACCACACTCGGCAGAGCAAAAACAGCATCTTTAATACCGTGCACCGAAAGGTCCCGAGAAAAACACTGGTCGAGTGCTTGCAATCCACTCAGGGAGTCACTGCAGATGACAAATGACTCCCCAGGGCAGGAGGAAAGGTGAGCGAGTGCACGATAAAGAGTAACCAGCTCCGCAGAGAAAACACTGCTGCCACAAGGCAGGGAATGCTGCTCAACGTAGTCGCCGTGGATGATAGCAAACCCAGTGCATCCATCGACGACAGAACCATTGGTGTAGACTACATCTGCATCGCGATATGAGGCAAGAAGAGCAATGAATTGTTGACGAAGACTGGTAGGTGGAATGGAGGACAGAGTCGCAGGACAAACCCAAGCAAAGCCGCAAGTGAGGGAGGGACCAAGGAGGGGTACAAGAAGAGGGCTGGAAGGATGGAGGAAGGGGAAAGGACTCTAGTGACGAGAGAAGGGAACGAATGCGGACCACGATCGGGAGACCCGACCTAGGCTGCCGTCGTGGGGAGGGGAGTGCAGAAGATTGAAAAAGGAGCCTGTGGTTTGGGCCGTGGGGTGATTGGTGGTGGTGGTGGTGGTGGTTAGTGTTTAACGTCCCGTCGACAACGAGGTCATTAGAGACGGAGCGTAGGCTCGGGTTAGGGAAGGACTGGGAAGGAAATCGGCCGTGCCCTTTCAAAGGAACCATCCCGGCATTTGCCTGAAATGATTTAGGGAAATCACGGAAAACCTAAATCAGGATGACCAGAGACGGGATTGAACTGTCGTCCTCCCGAATGAGAGTCCAGTGTGCTAACCACTGCGCCACCTCGCCCGGTCCGTGGGGTGAGGCATGGACATGGGCGATGTATGACACAAGCAACTGTTGTCGGCAGAATCTTAGGGGAGGGATTCCAGCTTCTACAAGAAGGCTAGTCACCGGACTAGTGCGGAGGGCACCTGTCGCCCGTCTGACGCCACAATGGAGAATCGGATCGAGGATCTGCAACGTTGAAGGTGTTGCTGAGTCGTACACCACACTCCTGTAGTCAAGATGGGACTGGACTAAGGCCTTATAGAGCTGTAGGAGGGTTGTTCTTGCAGCCCCCCAAATGGTGTGGCTGAGGCAGCGAAGGATGTTGAGGTGCCGCCAGCGCCGTTGTTTAAGCTCGCGAAGGTGAGGTGTCCAAGTGAGCTGAGCATCAAACAGCATGCCAAGAAAGCGATGCGTCTCCTCAATACGAAGGAGTTCATTGGCAAAGTAGAGCTCTGGATGGTGGTGGACCGTTTGACAACGACAGAAATGCATCACTCGGGTCTTAGAGGCTGAGAACTGAAAACCATGGTTGGATGCCCAAAAATGTGCCTTACGGATAGCTCCCTGCAGCCACCGTTCAGCAACACTGATGCTTGGGGAACTGTAATAAAGACAAAAGTCATCGGCATATAGAGAGGAACAGACCGATGAGCCCACCGCAGCCGCAAGACCATTAATCGCAACCAAAAAGAGGAGAACACTGAGAACCGAGCCCTGCGGGACATGGTTCTCCTGAATATGAGCAGAGCTAAAATAAGTGCCAACTCCAACCCGAAAGGAGCGATTGGAGAGATAATTCCGTAGAAAAATCGGAAGTGGAACCCTTAAGCCCCATTCGTGCAGCGTAGCAAGGATATGATGGTGCCAGGTGGTATCGTACGCTTTCCAAAGATCAAAGAAAACAGCAACTAGATGTTCTCGCCGAGTAAAAGCTGTACAAATAGCCGACTCTAGCGAGACTAAATTGTCTATTGCTGAGCAGCCCTGATGGAAGCCCGCCCTGTTGCTGGGCCAGGAGGCCCCGAGCTTCGAGGACCCACATGAGCCGCTGACTCACCATCCGTTCCAGGAGTTTGCAGATAACGTTGGTAAGGCAGATAGGGCGATAGCTACCAATCACCAGCGGATCTGCACCAGGTTTCAGCATCGGGATGGTAACGCTATCCTGCCAACGTGTTGTGAAAACGCCCTCCATCCAGATGCGGTTAAACAGGGCGAGTAATTCACCCTGATAGTGCACCGAGAGATGGCGAAGAAACTGGTTGTGAACTCGGTCTGGACCTGGAGACTTATCGGGGCAAGCTGTAAGTGCACTTTGGAACTCCCATTCACTAAACGGGGCGTTGTATAGTTCCTAACAGTGCGTGCGAAACGACAACTGCATATGCTCAGCCTGCTCTTTAATGGCGCGGAATTCTGCGCTGTAGCCTGCTGTCGCGGAACTACGAGCGAAGTACTCTGCCAGATGTTCAGCGATGGCGAGTGGGTCAGTACAAAGTGTACCCCCAGGAGAAAGGCAAGAGACAGACGCATGAGGGCGAAAGCCAAAAATGCGCCGAACCCGCGACCACACCTGAGATGGGGAGGTGCCAGAACCTATGGTGGCAACATATCTTTCCCAGCAGTCTGTTTGCTCTGCCAGATTAACCGCCGAGCCCGGGGCCGCAGCCGTTTAAAGGCAACCAGATTCTCTAGGGAACGATGACGCTGGTGTTGTTGCAGGGCTCACCAGCGGTCCCGGATAGCTTCTGCAATCTCTGGTGTCTACCAAGGGACTGACTTACACCTTAGGGTACTTTAAGAACAGGGGACAGTTGCCTCGGCAGCAGGAACAATGGCCATAGTGACCTCGTCCACTGCCAAATCAATGTCGCCAGGAAACGGAGCAATGGCCATAGTAGCTGAGGTGTAGGCTGCCCAATCAGCTCCACGAAGAGACCATCGTGGCAGCTGGTCAGGAGGTTGGGATTGAAGAAGAGAAACCAGGATAGGAAAGTGGTTGCTACCACAGAGATGGTCGTGGACCCTCCAACTGAGGTATGGAAGAAGACCTGGGCTACTAAGAGAGAGATCAATGGCCGAGTATGTGCCATGAGTCAAACTAAAATATGTGGGAGGCACCAGTGTTAAGGAGGCAAATGTCCTGCTGTGCCAAGAGAGCCTCAACGTTCCTACCCTGGCCCGAGATCTGGGCCCCACCCCATAAAGGGTGGTGGGCATTTAAGTAATGGAATATAAACAAAACACAGTATGCTGAAATACGCTCAACAGAAAATTATTATGCAATGAAATTTACAGTAAAAATGAAATTAATGTTAATCATTTGGTACCATAGTTTCAAGTTTGTATACTAGTTACACTTGTGTATGGTGTTCTTTAAGCATACTACAATTTCATATGTATACATACTGTAAGTGATGATACCAATTATATGTAAATATGTTTCCAAGTGAATAAATGCCCTTCTATTCCATATATGTTTTATTCTGTTTTTAAGAGAAACAACTAAACACAATTGGAGTATGAGGGAGACACATTTATGTTGGGTAGACCTTTCCTCAGCTAAGATGACAGTCAGCACAGTAATCTAATATCCAAAGAGGAAATCATAAAATCATTCAAAAGCTACTTTAAATGTTCGTTTCTGAATTTGCTCTTGACTATAATGAGTTATTAATGAAAACAATGACATTCCAGGAACAATACCAAATGAGCTATGAAGAAAGGAAAGACATCTGGATGCTGTATTTAAATACAAATTGTTAAAGCTGAAGACAAGGTAAAACTAAAGGAACTATCAAACTTGACTGTACAGGAACATAATTTGCAAAAATAAACTATAATTATCTCAGCCTCTAATGTACAAGATACTTGGTGAAACTGTTGCCAACTTTCAAGTTAAGAATGAAATAAGAGACCGGAGTGCTGACTATAAATTACCTTTCTGATTTAATAAAAAAAAAATTTTTTTAAAATGTTAATAATGCAGAGACTGTGGCACACTCAGCTCAAAAAAGAATATGGAATTGTTGACAGACAAAAGTTAGTAGAAGTTCATGTCTATACAGAAAAAACGATGTGCAAACCCCGTATCTTCTACAGTCCTATTTTTGTGAAAGATCTTGCAGAGAATTTAAGAAAATTCTGGTCCTATGTAAAGTCACTAAGCAGCTTAAAAGCTTCTACATCTACAGAAGGTGGAGATAAATACGGAAACAAAAAACAATATTACCATGTCTAATATTATGTAGAAAACTTAAGCATTCAAAACACGTTCCAGTTGTGTCAGAATGGATACAATACAGGTCCTGTATTATTTTCAAAGCAATCTTCCTGCAAAATAGTGGCAAGCTCAAATCACTGAACTCCCACCATGTTTCACTGGAGATGTTAACTCTGCTAGAAGTTGGAAACCGTCATACAAGACTCATCCAACTAAATGACAGTCTTCCATTGCGCCATAGCCCAGGTTTCATGTCTTCAGCGCCATGTTTTCCTGTTATAGGCGTTTGCATCACTGTTGAGTGGTTTTGGAATTCCAGCCCACCCTGCAATTCCCTGCTGACGGCACTCCCTTTGTGTTTGTCACTGGCAGGATTCACAAGTGAGACAGTCAGTTCTGCAGTGACTTTTGCAGCTGATTTCTTTTTTGTCACAAGCTCTTTAATGACTCACTGTCACTATTACTCAGAACATGCTTTCATCCACATGATTTAGCAAATGATTTTTTTTTTTTTTCATTTTCCCTGCAGGCTGTATACATCTTCGTTATGGTGCCTCTTTAAATACCAAACACTTTGGCTAGCTTGTTTACAGATGCATCCACAAAACGACAACAATTTGCCCACATTTGAATTCACTTAACTCTGACATAATGCACTTACAACTACACAGAACACTGTTCTGACCACAACTGCCATTTTAAATGTACTGAGGACATTGCACAGGTGGTGCTCATGGTCAAATTTTTCAGTGTAACCTCCAGGCTTGTCTAGCATCTGTATTTATGTTCAAATATGCATATCTCACAGTGTTCCCGTATTTTTGCCCGACTACGTACATCTACACCCGCAATCTGCAAGCCACTGTATGATGAATGGTAAAGAGTACCATGTACCACTAATCAGAGCCAGGGAAGACCTGTCTATATGCCTGTGTACAAACCCTAATTTTTCTCATCTTCGTGGTCTTCATACAAAATATAAATTGGCGGCAATAGAATCATTTTGCTGCCAGCTTCAAATGCCAGTTCTCTCAATTGTTTCAATAGTATTTTGTGAAAAGAATATCTTCCTCCCTCCAGAGATTCCCATTTTAGTTCACAAAGCATCTCCATAACACTTGTTGGCCAAACTCACCCATAACAAATCTCTGAATTGCATTACATTCGGTCACACTTAAATCAGTAAGGTACAGCACAAGACGACAGTAAAAAGAAAGTTAAAGTTTAAAGTCTTGTGTTCAAAAAATTACTCACACAGGACAATTGTGCTGACATACGACTGATCCATTAAATTCCTTATCCTTATATTTCAGCCTTATAACTTCCAGCAGTCTTCAAAGTGAGCAAACAAACAAACTGCAATACTTTTTCCATTGTTTTAAACCGCAAAAAACGAATGCCTGAGATGGAATCAGCAGAAAAAGAATGCCAAGTTATCAATGTGTTATAAGCTGCACTGCGGCAACATCTTTGCACGTTTTCTAAAGAAAGTGTCAAAGTGCATGATCTGTTTTCATTGAAACTTTAAACTTTGTAAATTAAACTCTTTGCCAAACAAATTTCACATGTTTCTTTCACCACAAAGTCCCAAACAGATGAAGATGACACTATATCAGTGCAGGGCCATTCCGTGAAAACTAACAGTTTTGTTACATTCCTGTTTCTCTGTTTTGTGGCTTTACTACAGCACACGTGTGACAATGCTGCTAAACATCATCAGCTCAAGGTATTGTACATGCTGACAGTGGCTCAACAATATGCAGGGATTAAGAATACTGCAAGAGTGTGTGAGACCCTCAGCACAGAACTGGACAGAGCACCTGAGACCCAGGCAATGGACTGACTGCCAAAGGAGACCGTGCCAGATCTGTTGTACGAGCAGAAGGCTGCTGAGATGGAAACAATAGTCAGTCCACTGGCAGCAGCAGAGGTGAGGCCACATTCACCATAAAGGAGGGAGGACGATGATGAGGGCAGGCCAAAGTCATAGGCTCCATATTGGGAATCGCTGGAACAAGCTTCACTGAGGCCCGAGGCCCCAGGCAAAGGGAGGGCGACACAGACCACAAAGGATGCGTCAATGGTGTAGCACACTGCTGCAAGTGGGAGCCAGCTCCTGGAATAACATAGTGAACAGCCCTGCCGCCCAGCTAACTGGAAGCCCGAGTAGTAATAATCCAACAGGTCACAGGTGCAACTAATTTGTCTGATGGTCACCTGCTGCAGACAGACACCCCACCTGAACACAAACAACTGCCAATCTTTGTGGTCCAGCAGAATACCCAGCAGCCAGCCACACTGCCAGTTTGAAGGTCGGGCCCCAATGGCAGTCTGGGAGGGGAGGGGAGGGGAGGGGAGGGGCATGTGATTCATGATGCAAATCCAGGAAACACCATGGCTGGCAACCATGCAGACATTCTGACAGAATGCACCCATCACCCAGTATATAGCCAAGTAACTTGACAACGCATAATTGCAGGAAGAGGCAGACACTGACTACTTCATCGGAGTCTTTAATGTCTGCATGAAGGGCTCCATCACCGAATGCAAAAATCTTCAAACTCTTGAAACATAAATTGCAGACTTATTGGACATGGTCCTAGGGGATCCCTCAATGGCAAAAATGACTGTCAATGCGTGAACAACTGCAGTCGACAGTGTAGAGGACAACTTTGTTACGTGTGAGAAATGTCAAAGCATCAACTGCAAACCACTACAAACTGCCCAAAAATAAACCTGCGAAACTGACGTCCACCCTGTCCAGAGGGTGTCCTGGGACTGGCCACAGGTAAAACTGGCAGACCTGGTTCTGTGCACAGGCACCACAAGCCCACACCAAATGTTCAGTGTTTGATCTATTGCTGGCCAGTAGATGTGGCACAGTGCCAAAGCCTTCATACAGGTCCCAGTGTATAAGATTTAAAATATCTGCTTCAGCTGTAATTGTTTAAAAAACATGACTGGTTTCAGGAAAGTTATATTCCCATCTTCAGGTGTACATACCATCACGTTCACCTGTTCTACAGTGCAGTCCGGTGTTTGTGGCACATGACTATATTGCAGCTGACTACTAAATTTGGACATCTGAAGATGGGAATATAATTTTCACAACACCAGTCATGTTTATAATGAACAAAGTCATAACTGATGCAGACATTTTCAATCTTACCATCCAGCTCAGTTACAGATGGTGTTAGAATACTATGCATACCCCAGAGTGACTCAGCAGCAACTGGAGTACACGAGGACTGAGGGATGACAACTTCACTGCTCCTTTGTGATGAGCATGAGGATCAACCAGAAAGTGCCAAGTCAAGCCCACAGGAGAAAAAAAAAATATATATATAAGTATGCCACACTGCAACTGCACCCACAGTCAAGTTCCCGGCAACCTACCTGGACAGCAGAAATGATTAGCTGGGAAAGCGAGTCAGCTATCAGTGGGCAGTCCTATACGGTAGCTTGGAATGAAGGGCCAAATATGGAAACTAGCAGTTTGTGGTCAGTGATTTGAAGGATCCACGCTTTCTTTTTTTTTTTAAATAAAAAAGACTTTAAACCTTTCAATTCTGAAAACAATAGAAAGTGCACCCTTTCCCACCTGTGAATAATTAAGCTGTGCCTTGAATGCATCTGATGTGTAAGCAACAGGCTGTTCAGTGCCATATTGGGAGGCACGAAAGGCCAAGGTTCGAGAAGCCTATTAACAATCAACAGATCAGACAAACCTAACGTCCTTTTACCCAAGCTGATCAAGAGGATGGCACACATGCTCAGCCTGAGGAATGAACATGGCACAATACAAAATCTTGCCCAAAAGAGACTCTAGTTCCTTCAGATGTTTGTGCTTCGGCAGGTTTTGCTGTGTTCATCTATAGGGACAAGCATCTTTGCTAAGCACATCCCAAAAGATGTACCTCCGGGTAGAAAAATGCACTTTTCTAGCTTGCAAAGAAGGCCATTCTCCACAAGGCATTGTAATACTGTCTCTATGTTTCGTAAATGCTCCTCTACTGTAGAACCTGTAACCCAGATGTCATAAATGTAGTTCCTGCAACAGGAAATGTCCTCAATCGATTGCTCCAAATATCATTGATGAATTACTGGCACAGATGAGATTCCAAAGAGCAACTGGTTGAACTGGTAAAGCTCGAAGGTGGGTATTGAGGACCAAGGAAGTCTGAAAAGCTGTGTTCGTTACTCAGTGGTAATTGCAGGTACGGATCATGCTAGTCTGTTCGTGCAAAGTAATGCCCCTTCGCTGTATACTTTTAAATTATGTGCCCGTCATTTTGATGTGAGTACTTCAATGTCAATTGTACAAATGTTACATCCGTAACCACGGAATGACCCTGCATTGTACTGCCACAGTATTTGTTGAGCTGTATGAGTAAGGCACACCTATGGCATTCCATGCATCTTTCCATGATTGTATGAGTCATCTATTGGTTGATCCAGTCTTCTAATCTTCAGCATTCTCCTGCAGCACCATGTTTCAAAAGCTGTTTTCTACACGCCTGCAGTGTATCGTCACACTATTTTTGAGCCATTCCATGTCAATGATGACCATAAAGGATTTTGATAACACTGTGTAAACATTCAAACACATCCTCCATGAGCATAGGTAAAGTTTTACTTTCATCAATATAATACTTGAGCCCATAGCACAACTTTCAGCAGTGCACCCCGAATCTTTGACGACTTTCAGACATAATATCTTCAGCAATATTTTCTGGAAAGAGACAAGATTGCCATATTGTACAACTTTTGTGCTCTCTTCAATAAATCAATAAAAAAGATTCTTTGTGCACTTTTGAGAGGATAATTTGAAGTAAATTTGGACAAAAATAGGCACTTAAAAAAAAAAAAAAGTTAAGTGTAGCTTTTTATATGTCTGGAAGCAATTGCAGGACAAACTTGACTCTTTGTACATAACAACTCTATACAAGTTCTATTGCTTCCCAGTAATTCACAAAATGAGGACGAAATTTTTGATTTTTGTAAAACCCCAAAATGGGTATTTTCAGAACGCTTTCACAAAACAGAGTTTTATGCAGACTCTTTTAAACCATTTCCATTAGAAAGGCCATGTTCTAAACCACCTAAAACTAGATATCGTTTTGCAATGAGAGCATACAAGGCCCTAAAAAGTAAGTTGAAGATGCACTGAAAATATGCCCATATTCCACTGGTACTCAAATGATATCTTCTATTATGTTCTACAATTGTTTTGCACCCAGGAGAAGTTAATTTCAATAGTCCTGATGACCAGGAAGTGAGACCCAGTCACAGGAGGGGGTGGGGGGTAATCAGGTACTTCAGCCTGTTTTTATGTTAAGATAACTACAGAAACTGGTTAACAAACTTCACATTTTAAGAGTGTCAGTCAAAAAGTAATACCTCCCATATTTTCCTCTGTAAATCAATTTTAAGTGAATAATTTGAATTTTGCACTATTTCACAAAGCTTTCAGGAAGGGAGGGGGAGGGGAGGGGTGTAGGAGCAGGTGAGTGAATTTTAATTCAGTTATGGAGGACTTGCTCTGAACAGAAATGTATGAAGCATCACACTATCATGAGATCTTTGTGAAAGAACCAGCAACATTCTCAGTATTAATGTGACTGAAGTTAATGAGATTGTACTGGATGTGGATCAGTGCAAGTGGAAAGTGTAAATGTCATTAGAAATATATACATCATCTACCTGATCACACATTTTATATATAACTTATCTGGTACCTTGCAGTTTTTACTGAACCTTCTTAAGTTTAGAATTGACACACTAATGCCCATTCAGTTGTGTTATTAATTCCATTTTATAACATATCTAGAGTATTCAAGTTTATATTCGAGTTGCCTGTCAAACCAACTGCAAGAAAAAGAACTTTTCTTGTAAGATAGGCTATCATCTTAGACAGGATAATTGGTCTGGCTCTAGTGTTGAGCTAGAGCCACAAAGATTTACCAACACACCCACAATCTAGATCTAAAATGCTGGGTACCTCATTTTTAAGAATCTCCGTAACTATTCAGACAATTAAGTAGCACCAGAATTTGTCTTAGGGAACAAAAGCAATTTTAGATTAACAATATGTAGATAACTGTTTTTTTATAATAGAGGGAAACATTCCACGCAGGAAAAATGTATCTAAAAACAAAGATGATGTTACTTACCATACGAAAGCGCTGGCAGGTCGATAGATACACACACAAACACATACATACACACAAAATTCAAGCTTTCGCAACCGACAGTTGCTTCGTCAGGAAAGAGGGAAGGAGAGGGAAAGATGAAAGGATGTGGGTTTTAAGGGAGAGGGTAAGGAGTCATTCCAATCCCGGGAGCGGAAAGACTTACCTTAGGGGGAAAAAAGGACAGGTATACACTCGCGCGCTTGAACACACACACGCGCGCGCACACACGCACGCACATATCCATCCGCACATACGCAGACACAAGCAGACATTTGTAAAGGCAAAGAGTTTGGGCAGAGATGTCAGTCGAGGTGGAAGTACAGAGGCAAAGATGTTGTTGAAAGACAGGTGAGGTATGAGCGGCAGCAACTTGAAATTAGCGGAGGTTGAGGCCTGGTGGATAACGAGAAGAGAGGATATACTGAAGGGCAAGTTCCCATCTCCGGAGTTCGGATAGGTTGGTGTTGGTGGGAAGTATCCAGATAACCCGGACGGTGTAACACTGTGCCAAGATGTGCTGGCCGTGCACCAAGGCATGTTTAGCCACAGGGTGATCCTCATTACCAACAAACACTGTCTGCCTGTGTCCATTCATGCGAATGGACAGTTTGTTGCTGGTCATTCCCACATAGAAAGCTTCACAGTGTAGGCAGGTCAGTTGGTAAATCACGTGGGTGCTTTCACACGTGGCTCTGCCTTTGATCGTGTACACCTTCCGGGTTACAGGACTGGAGTAGGTGGTGGTGGGAGGGTGCATTGGACAGGTTTTACACCGGGAGCGGTTACAAGGGTAGGAGCCAGAGGGTAAGGAAGGTGGTTTGGGGATTTCATAGGGATGAACTAAGAGGTTGCGAAGGTTAGGTGGACGGCGGAAAGACACTCTTGGTGGAGTGGGGAGGATTTCATGAAGGGTGGATCTCATTTCAGGGCAGGATTTGAGGAAGTCGTATCCCTGCTGGAGAGCCACATTCAGAGTCTGATCCAGTCCCGGAAAGTATCCTGTCACGAGTGGGGTACTTTTGTGGTTCTTGTGTGGGAGGTTCTGGGTTTGAGGGGATGAGGAAGTGGCTCTGGTTATTTGCTTCTGTACCAGGTCGGGAGGGTAATTGCGGGATGTGAAAGCTGTTTTCAGGTTGTTGGTGTAATGGTTCAGGGATTCCGGACTGGAGCAGATTCATTTGCCACGAAGACCTAGACTGTAGGGAAGGGACTGTTTGATATGGAATGGGTGGCAGCTGTCATAATGGAGGTACTGTTGCTTGTTGGTGGGTTTGATGTGGACGGACGTGTGAAGCTAGCCATTGGACAGATGGAGGTCAACGTCAAGGAAAGTGGCATGGGATCTGGAGTAGGACCAGGTGAATCTGATGGAACGAAAGGAGTTGAGGTTGGAGAGGAAATTCTGGAGTTGTTCTTCACTGTGAGTCCAGATCATGAAGATGTCATCAATAAATCTGTACCAAACTTTGGGTTGGCAGACCTGGGCAACCAAGAAGGCTTCCTCTAAGCAACCCATGAATAGGTTGGCGTACGAGGGGGCCATCCTGGTATCCATGGCTGTTCCCTTTAATTGTTGGTATGTCTGGCCTTCAAAAGTGAAGAAGTTGTGGGTCAGGATGAAGCTGGCTAAGGTAATGAGGAAAGAGGTTTTAGGTAGGGTGGCAGGTGATCGGCATGAAAGGAAGTGCTCCATCGCAGCGAGGCCCTGGACGTGCGGAATATTTGTGTATA
This sequence comes from Schistocerca nitens, assembly GCF_023898315.1. Taxonomy (NCBI): domain Eukaryota; kingdom Metazoa; phylum Arthropoda; class Insecta; order Orthoptera; family Acrididae; genus Schistocerca; species Schistocerca nitens. The sequence continues at coordinate 13,164,278 of NC_064623.1, read as the reverse complement.
AGGAAGTGGCATCAACTATTTTTTTATTATCACATAGATAGTGCAGCCAGTTCTGGGTAATTTTATACCTTTTAAATTTAAGGAACCAAGATAGTTTCCAAGACTCACCTGAAGAGTGGCCAATTTTAGATACTCTTGATATGTCTGGAACTGAAGGGCTTCTCACACTCTTTACCTGCATGGAACTGACATGTCAATGAAATGTTGTGGCAGATGATGAGCGCCTCAGTCCTGTACGCTGATTTGTTGTAGGAACATTTTTCTGTCTGGCACCTGCAGAGAGCTGTGGTCTATTCTTCTGTGTTGACGGGGGGAAGCTTTGAGACATCACTTACATTGGCATTAACATTTTTTATTCGATTAACTGGTTTAAATGCATTAGGATTTTTTTTCAAAGTCTGTACAGAACTCTTCTGCTGTACTGGCCCAGTATATTTCTTTTCATTGTTAATTTTCTTTTCATTGCACCTTGGAACCTTATACAATTGTTTTGGTGCTGCTGTTGTAGTTGTTGTGAATGGTTTCCTTGCAATATTTGTGCTTCTCACCAGTGATGAAGCAGGAGTTCTAACTTTAAATGTTGAAGTTAATCCTGTACATTTCCCAATGGTAAGTAAAGGATTAGCTTTTTCCATGCGCAGTCTACTTGCTGTTGTTTGTCCGACTTCAACTGGTTTCCTCTTTATGGTGTTTTTCACATTTTTCTGACAGGCTGGAACAAAAATTTGAAATGATTAAAAATACTGTCATAGTTAGAAGCAGTCAGACTCCTCCAGGCTTAGTCAGTACTGGCCACTATGGATGACATTACTACAAATCCAGCAATCAAGGAAGCAGTATGTGTGGAGAAATTCAAGCATTACATTATTTTCACTGGTTATTCATGTGTGTGCTTCAAATGATTGGAATTGTCACCTTTTAGTTCACTTACGTTTTCAGAATGAGATTTTTTCATCTATTTTATATGCTTCATAATTAGAACTAGCAAAAACTGCAACAGCTAAAATAAAATTTGTTGACAGCCATAAAGGGAATGATAATGTTCGAAAGTTCCTTTACAGGTAGTGAATCCATTCATCATCGTCATCTAATTACAGAATATTAGAATGGCTACCCATGAAACAAATGTGCAAATCTGAACTTAACATTTCAATTAATAAAAGGCATTTATAATCAAAATATCTCTATGACTGAAAATTCATGGTTACAAGACAATAACTCACCTAGGAAGTTTAACTACCAGAAACACTCATTTTATGAGCAATAAAAGAATATCAATTACTCAAAAAAACTTGTGAGGAAGATATTGGGAAACCGAAGAAAAGTAGAAACACTGAAGAAGTATTGAATCATATAGAATAAAGCATCGAGACTAAATTACAAAAGACAGCTAATGTTCTACGAGCCTTCCAAAGTATAGGCCCCAGCAGACTGACAAAATTTTACCTCATTTTGAAAAATTAAACAGCAACCCCAACTGCACTAGGAAAATACATAAATATTTAGAAGAAATTAACATAAATAAGTAAGAAATTGAAGATGGAACAAACTGTAGAAACAAAATTAGGAGATGGGGAGGTTCCCAGCAGAACAAAATCCCAAAAACTCCAGAAAGAAAAGAGACAGTAGAAGAGAGGAATGAAAAAAGTGTACAGCTGGAGTATTGGAGAAAGCATAAATCTTACATAGTGGCTTGAATGTAGTGGAGGAAGAAGGTAGGAAGTAAAGCAATAAATGACAGATCAGGCATCACCAAACAATGGAAAATCCAGGATGGAATAATGACAGTATTACAAAGAGGATAGACTGCTACTCACCATGTAGCAGAGATGCTGAGCCACAGATAGGCACAACAAAAATGTCCAGCAAGTAAGCTTTCAGCCACGAGTTGCCAAGGGCAGAGTGTGAACAGCAGCACATGTTGGGAGAAGCAATCTGGGTGGTGGGGGTAAGAAGGACACTGGGGTGGGGAGGGGGAGGGATAACAGGATAGCGGTGATGGACAGTAAAGTGCTCCTTTTAGGAGCACACATGGAAAGGTGGAGCGAGGCTAGGGCAGCTAAGTGCAGTCAGGATGTTAGACAGAGGGTGGGGGGTGGGGGGCAGCAGGAAACAAGAGAAGTAAAGAGACTGTTGGTATGCTAGTGGAACAGCAGGTTGTTTAGTGCTGGTGTGGGAACAGGGAAGGGGATAGGTAGGTTTAGGACAATGACTAAGACTGAGGCCAGGAGGGTTATGGGAACATAGTATACACTGGAGGGAGAGTTCCCACCTGCAAAATTCAGAAAAGCTGGTGTTGGTTGGGTTGGGTTGTGTGGGGAAGGAGACCAGACAGCGAGGTCATCGGTCTCATCGGATTAGGGAAGGACATGGAAGGAAGTCAGCTGTGCCCCTTTTGAAAGGAACCATCCCAGCATTTGCCTGGAGCGATTTAGCGAAATCACGGAAAACCTAAATCACGATGGCCGGACGCGGGATTGAACCGTCGTCCTCCCGAATGCGAGTCCAGTGTCTAACCACTGCGCGGCCTCGCTCAGTGGCTGGTGATGGTAGGAAGGATCAAGATGGCACAGGCTGTGAAGCAGTCATTAAAATGAAGAACCTTATGTTGGGCAATGTGCTCAGCAACAGGTGGTCCAGCTTTTTCCTTTCCACAGTTTGTCAGTGGTCATGCCCATGGACAGACAACTAATAGGTTGTCATGCCCATGTAGAATACAGCACACTGCTTGAAACTTAGCTTGTACATCACGATTGGTTTCACAGGTAGTCCTGCATCTGATCGGATACGTGATGCTTGTGACCAGACTGGAGTATGTGGTGATGGGAGGATGTATAGGATAGGTCTTGCATCTAGGTCTATTAAAGGAATATAAGCCATGTGGAAAGGGATTGGGAGCAGGGTTTGTGTAGGGATGGATGAGGATATTACACAGGATTGGTGGATAGCAGAATACCACTATGGGTGGGGTTGGAAGGTTAGTGGGTAGGACATTCCTTATGTCAGGGCACGACGAGATACAGTCAAAACCCTGGTGGAGAACATGATACAGTTGCTCCAGTACTGGGTGGTACTGAGTCCAGAGGGGAATCTCCTCTGTGGGACTTTGGGAGGTGGGGATGACTAGAGAGATAAGGCACAGGATATAGGTTTCTGTGCAAGGTTGGGAGGGTAATTACAGTCTGTGGAGGCCTCATTGAGACCCATGGTATATTTCAAGAGGGACGACTGCTCATCACTACAGATGTGACAGCCATGGGTGGCTAAGCTGTATGGAAGGGATTCTTGAAATGGAATGGAAGGCAGCTGTCAAAGTGGCAGTTGCTAGGTTTGATATGGTCAGAGATACTGATGTAGATATCTTTGAGGTGGAGGTCAACATCGAGGAAAGTGGCTTGCTGGGTTGAGGAGGACCATGTGAAGTGAAAATGGGGGAGAAGGTGTTGAGGTTTTGGAGGAATGTGGATAGGGTGCCCTCAACCTCAATCTAGATCACGAAGATTTCATCAATGAATCTTAACTAAGTGAGGGGTTTGGAAATTAAGTTATTGGAAAGGAGTCCTCTAGATTGCCCATGAATAGGTTGGCATAGGATGGTGCCACACAGATGCCCACTGCTGTACCCCAGCTATATTTGTAGATGATGCCTTCACAGCAGAAGTAATTATAATTGATCATGGCAACTAGGAAGGGGGTTGTAGGTTTCGAATCTGTCAGGCGTTGGGAAATGTGCTCAATAGTGGAAAGACCATTGGCATCAGGATATTACAGTAAAGGGAGGTGGTATCAACAATGATGAGTAGGGCACAATGTGATATATGAACAGGAATTATTTTCCTAGCAATTTACAGTATCTTTAGAGATAACTTTGCCTGTCATGCCATATTCATCAATGCCCAGAAATTTAACATGTCTGGACAAATCACCACTATCACTGTTACCATTATCAATCTTACTGAAGTGGCCCATAAGCTTTTTCATCCACTTCATCAGTGTGTAATCATGACTATCTCTCCACTGGCAAAAGATTCCGCACTAGTCCCCCATTCAGATCTATGGGAGGGGACCGCCAAGAGGGAGGTGACCACGAGAAAAAGATCAAACAACCAACGAAACGAGATAGAAAATATATGAGGAGGTTGAACATATAATCCATTACATAAAGGAAGGTGAAAATCTAATAGTCATAAGGGATTGGAATGCAATTGTAGGGGAAGGTGTAGAAGAAGGGGTTATGGGACAATATAGTCTTGGTGATAGAAATGAGAGAGGAGAAAGACTAATTGATTTCTGCAATAAATTTCAGCTAGTAATAGCAAATACTCTGTTCAAGAGCCAAGAGAGGAGGTGGTATAGCTTGATAAAGCCTGGAGATATAGGAAGATTCCAGTCAGATTACATCAGGGTCAAGCAGAGATTCCAATATCACTTATGGGATTTCAAGGTATACCCTGGGGCAGATACAGTCAGATCACAATTTAGTAACGATTAAGAGTAGGTTGACGTTTAAGAGACTAGCACCAAGGAATGAAGAGACACACCAAGTTCTCTTGAGGTTGTAGATACTGCAATAATGAATAGCTCGCTAGGCAGTTTAGCTGAGGAGGAATGGATATCTCCAGAAAGGGCTATCACAGAAGTTGGAAAGAAAAACATAGGCAGTAGAAAGGCAGCTGAAGAAACCATAGATAACAAATATTTCAGTTGATCAACAAAAGAATGAAGTAAAAAAATTTGCATGGAAATGCAGGAATACAGAAATATTGGAATTAAACTAATGAGTAGTGCAGGGAAGCTAATGTGAAATAGCTACATGAAAACTATGAAAAAATTGAAACAAAATTGTCAGAAGGACTGACTCAGCACACAGAAAAGTCAGAAAACCTTCGATGAAATTAAAAGCAAGAGTGATAATATCAAAAGTGCTATGGGAATTCCACTGTTAAATGGGGAGGGGAGAGCGAAAAGTTGGAAGTAGCATGTTTAAGGCCTTTATGGAAAGGAGGAATTGTCTGATGACATGACTAAAGAAGAAACAGGAGTTGATAGGGAAGAGATAGGGGATTCAGTCTTAGAAACACCTTTGGAAGACGTAAGATCGAATAAGGCAGAAGGGATAGATAACATTCTATCGTAAAGTCTAAAATCACTGCAAGAAGTGACAACAATAGAACGTATGAGACTGGCAATATACCATCAGACTTTCGGAGAATCATCCACATAGTTCTGGAGATTGCAAGAGCAGACAAGTGCGAAAATACCACACAATCAGCTTAACAGCTCGTGCATCCAAGTTGCTGATAAGAATAACACACAGAAGAAGGAAAAAGAAAATTGAGGATGTGTTAGATGACAGTTTGGCTTTAGGAAAGGTAAAGACACCAGAGAGCCAGTTCCAACATTGCAGTTCATAATGGAAGCAAGACTGAAGAAAAATCCAGGTACATTCATAGGGTCTGAAGATCTGGAAAAGTGTTTGACAATATAAAATGGTGCAAGATGTTCAAAATTCTGAGAAAAATAGGCATCAGCTACAGGGAACAATGGTTAATATACAACATGTACAAGGATCAAGGGAGAACAATAAGAGACGATGTCCAAGAATGACATGCCTGGATTAATAATGGTGTAAGACAGGGAAGTAGGCTATCGCCCTTACTGTTCCATCTATACATCAAAGAAGCAGTCGGGAAATAAAAGAAAGGTTCAAGAGTGAGATTACAATTCAATTAGTAAAGATATCGTCGATAAGATTCGCTGATAACATTGCTATTCTCGGTAAAAGCGAAGATGAATTACAGGATGTGTTGAAAAGAACGTACATTCTATGTGTACAGAATATGGATTGAACGAAAATCAATGAAAGACAAAAGTAATGAGAAGCAACAAATGAGAAGTAGCAGAAATGAGAACAGTCAGAAACTTAACATCAGAATTGGTCATCACGAATTAGACTAAGTTAAGGTATTCTGCTACCTAGGCAGCAAAATAACCCATGATGGGCAAAGCAAGGACGATGTGAAAAGCAGACTACCACTGGCAGAAAGGGCATTCCTGGCCAATAGAATTCTGCTTGTATCAAACATAGGCCTTAATTTGAGGAAGAAATTTCTGAGAATGTATGTTTGGAACACAGCATTATATGGTAGTGAATGAAACATGGTCTAGTGGAAAATCAGAACAGAAGAGAATCTAACCATTTGAGATGTGGTGCTACAGAACAATGCTAAAAATTAAGTGGACTAATGAGGTAAGGAATGAGAAGGTTATCCACAGCACCAACGAGGAAAGGAATATATGTAAAAGACTGACAAAATGAAGGTGCAGGATGATGGGACATCTGTTAAGACATCAGGGAGTAACTTCCATTGTACTAGAGGGAGCTGCAGAGGAAGACAGATTGGGAAACATCCAGCAAATAATTGATGACATAGGTTGCAAGTGCTAGTCTGAGGTGAAAAGATTGGCACAGGACAGGAATTCATGGTGTGCTGCATAAAACTATCCACAAACATTCCTTTGTGAGAAAGTATGTACACATTTTCTGAGATTCCAACCATTTATCTTTATGATGGTCAGCTCACCCAAGGCTTGCAGGCCTCAGTGATAATGATGAACAGTTAACATTTGTTGGCATGCAGTGTTTATGAAGTTCAGTGATAAAACAAGTTCTCTGTTATTAATTGATGATTAAGTAGGTATGCTAATCCTTGTTCCATTCTAAATACCACTTTTCTCCTAAAACCACTTGTTAGATTTTGGCCATGTTTTGTTCATTCAGTACATTTTCACTATAAACCAAACTAACAATTAAGTTTAGACATTGTTTTCCATTTCACAAGCATAAAATTTACATTACATTACCTGCAAACCTGTTTGATTTGGAGTTCAAAGCATTTCACTTCAGGGCATAATCGAATCTTTTTTCAAGTCTTACTTAATTTCATGTTCCATATATAACAGGCATTATTCCTATCCAAATAATGGATATCAACAAATCTTACCTTTTTACACAGTTACTTGTTTTCATGGAGTTACGATCTCTGGAAATGTAACAGGCTAGCTCTACATCCACATCCACATCTACACACTGAAAACCACTGAAGTGCATTTCAGAGGGTACATCCCATTGTACCAGTTATTAGCCCCCCCCCCCCCCATATCATTCACAAATGGAGTACAGAAAGAATGACTGCTTAATTGTCTCTGTCTGCACTATAATTAATTCTCACAACCCTTATGGGAGTGGTATGTAGGGGGATTCTAGTATATTCCTAAAGTATTCAAAGCCAGTTCCTAAAACTTTGTAGTGTTTCACAGGATATTTTACATTTATCTTCAAGAGTCTGTCAGTTTAGTTTCTTCAGCATTCACGATACACTCGCATGAGTCAAACAAAGCTATCAGTATTCGTGCTGCCCTATCTATGTTCAAAATACCCCCTTAGTCCTATCTGGTACAGATCCCATACACATAACAATATTCTAGGATGGGCCACACGAGTGTTTTGTAAGCAATTGCCTTTGTAGACCAACTGCATTTCCCCAGTATTCTATCAATAAACTGAAGTCTACCACCTGCTTTACTCACAACTGAGCCTATGTGATCGTTCCCTTCATATGTCTACAAAGTGTTACATCTGGGTCTTTGTACAAGTTTACCAATTCCAATTGTGACTCACTGATATTACAGACACACACACCACCACAACCACCACCACCACGAGTTAAAAATCATTGGCTGCTGTGGCTGGCACAGTGTTCTGCCTATATAGATGTAACAGCAGCCTTTGGAACTTTCCAGAGAGGGCTGGAGTGACATGTGGGAGGCAAATTGGGCAGCTCTTAGCAGCTCCGTACCCCTGTGGGACTGAGTCCTGTTATATGGCATGAGAGTCCAGTGCCACAATTGAAACTGTCGCGCTCATGTCCCTAAAAGCATCAAGACTACATCTTTGCTTTCGCTCAATGTCCAAAGCACGTACCCATGCACTTCTAAATGTATAACCCTAGATCTCTGTTAAAGTTGTTGCTGAAAGACACCTCACAAAGCTGCAGAAGAGGTCAAGTTAGCTGCATTCCTTCCATACTGTGGACCAACTTCTAGCAAGATAGAATGCATGCTGAAGAGACATGGACCGAGGCATGTTCTAGCCCGCCTCCGAGATGAGAGATGTTATGTCTTCTGGACAGCTCCAAAAGTTGCCAGTTTAATAAGTCACAGCTGCAAAATACTAATGCGAATTCTTTACAGACGAATGGAAAAACTGGTTGAAGCCAACCTCGGGGAAGATCAGTTTGGATTCCGTAGGAATATTGGCACACGTGAGGCAATACTGACCTTACGACTTATCTTAGAAGAAAGATTAAGGAAAGGCAAACCTACATTTCTAGCATTTGTAGACTTAGAGAAAGCTTTTGACAGTGTTGACTGGAATACTATCTTTCAAATTCTGAAGGAGGCTGAGGTAAAATACAGTGAGCGAAAGGCTATTTACAATTTGTACAGAAACCAGATGGCGGTTATAAGAGTCTAGGGACATGAAAGGGAAGCAGTGGTTGGGAAGGGAGTGAGACAGGGTTGTAGCCTCTCCCCGATGTTATTAAATCTGTATATTGAGCAAGCAGTAAAGAAAACAAGAGAAAAATTCGAAGTAGGTATTAAAATCCATGGAGAAGAAATAAAAACTTCGAGGTTCGCCGATGACATTGTAATTCTCTCAGAGACAGCAAAGGACTTGGAAGAGCAGTTGAACGGAATGGATAGTGTCTTGAAAGGAGGATATAAGATGAACATAAACAAAAGCAAAACGAGGATAATGGAATGTAGTCAAATTAAGTCGGGTGATGCTGAGGGAATTAGATTAGGAAATGAGACTCTTAAAGTAGTAAAGGAGTTTTGCTATTTGGGGAGCAAAATAACTGATGATGGTCGAAGTAGAGAAGATATAAAATGTAGACTGGCAATGGCAAGGAAAGCGCTTCTTAAGAAGAGAAATTTGTTAACATCGAGTATAGATTTAAGTGTCAGGAAGTCATTTCTGAAAGTATTTGTATGGAGTGTAGCCATGTATGGAAGTGAAACATGGACGATAAATAGTTTGGACAGGAAGAGAATAGAAGCTTTTGAAATGTGGTGCTACAGAAGAATGCTGAAGATTAGATGGGTAGATCACGTAACTAATGAGGAGGTATTGAATAGAATTGGGGAGAAGAGGAGTTTGTGGCACAACTTGACGAGAAGAAGGGACCGGTTGGTAGGACATGTTCTAAGGCATCAAGGGATCACAAATTTAGCATTGGAGGGCAGCGTGGAGGGTAAAAATCGTAGAGGGAGACCAAGCGATGAATACACTAAGCAGATACAGAAGAAACTTGCACAGGAAAGGGTAGCATGGAGAGCTGCATCAAACCAGTCTCAGGACTGAAGACAACAACAGCAACAACAACATCAGACTGCCTCAACCACAACACTACAGCCATCTACCTGTTCCAGACAAAGTTGATGGAATATCTGAAATGCAAGTGTCAAAGACCTGTCAAAAAATTATTTGATTTTTCCAATGGCTCTGCGGCCCAATACAAAAATAAAAAATAAACTGTATTAACTTGTGTAATCACAAGCAAGATTTTGGAGCCGAGGCTGAACGGCATTTTTCAGCAACAGCACATGGCAAAGGACCATGCGATGGGCTGGAGGCCACAGTAAAAAGACTAGCAGCCAGAGCGAGCCTACAAAGACCGTATAAGGACCAAATTATGGACGCAAGGCAACTGTTTGAATGGTCACATCAGAACATACCTAACGTAGACTTTGTATTTGTGACCCTTGAAGAATACATTAAAACTGAAGAACAACTGGCCAATCGGTACAATACTGCTGTAACTATATCAGGCACCCTTAAATTTCGTGCCTTCATACCTGTCAAATGTGGAACCAAAGTAAATGTGAAATTATTTTCTTCTGCAGTTGTTTCAAGCATATTTCATATTGTAAAGGACATACAGCAGATATTATTTGCAGATATTAGTGGGTATGTAACATCAATCTATAGTGACACTGGGTGGTTGAGTTATGTTCTGGATAAAGATTAAGATTGCAGTAAAGTGCAAGTTGCATTCCTCCATCCTTCAAGTACATCATCCTCATTTACATATCCCATCCACCAGATACACTGTGGATCCCTTTTGCAGATGTGATATGCAAGGTGAACCCCGTCACACAGACTGGCCGAACATACAGTTTACCAGACAGTGAAATGAAGTGAAGAAATATGTGGGTATCTTCCAACGACTGAAGTCTCGAACTAATTTCTTAACCCTTAACTTTACTCATAATATTGGATTTTTAATGTAACACGTGTTATGTGACCTTACTCCATTAAAAAAATGTAAAAGTAATAGCTACTGCTTGTTACATTGTAATATGTTGCTTGTTTCATACAATGAACTATTAAAAATTTTCTGAAACTATACGAATTCTGGTATTTTTCACAAAATGTATATTTCTGAAGTCCAGTATCTCCTGATACCATGATAGAATTTTGCTATACGTATTAAGACATTACAAACTATATTTGATAATTTTTGGAATTTTTAAAATTGCCACTTTTTGAGAAATTTAAATTTTAAAATTTAATTTTAAAATTTTCAATTTTTTAAAAATTGTAACCCCTATCTTTTGGATATCATATTAAAGCCCCATTCAACAGCTTTAAAATGAGACCACTCCTAGGTTTATATCATCACTGGTTGCCAGCCTATATGCATCCAAAAGTGCCAAAACATGAAATTTCTTCATATGAATTTAAATCTTTAAAAATTAATAACTTCAAAAATAATTGTGCTTCATAACTGAAATTGGGTATTTTCCATAAGTCTGTGATATATCACTGCATACCAAAAATCATGGAACTCTGAGACATCAAGTCTGAATCAGTGTGTTGATATGAGGTGTGTGGGACCTGTGCCAAATAGGACTAACAGGGGATACTGAGCATATACAGAGATGGGCAGCACTAACCATCATGGGTTTGATCCACAGGCAATAGATATGCTGAAGAAACTTCCTGGCAGACTAAAATAGATGTAAATTATCCCGAGAAAGGCTACTTACAAAGTTTCAAGAATCAGCTTTAATTGATGACTCAAGGAATAAACTACACCACCTACGTATCACTCACATAGAGAATGTGAGGACAAGACTACATTAATTACAGCATGCACAGAGGCATCTGAACAATCACTTTTCCCACACTCCATAGATGAAGGGAACAGGACTGGTCTTTAAGACCATGATGCACAAATTTTAACACTAAAAGGCTTTTGTACTTAAAAAATGTCATATATAATTACAAACTATGTAGGTAAGTTAATCCAAAGGCAATAGCTGTTTGGTTTTTTTTTATTTAAAAAAAAAAAAACCTCGTCAAGAAACAAGAGTGGCAGGATGTTTAAAGTGCCGATAACATAGGTGACAAATATATGGCTTTCATTAACACATTTCCATTGCTCTTTGAGAGTTGCTTTCCATGAGAACATTCTAAACAGGGTACTAGCAGTAAAAGGCAGCCTGGGTGGCTGACTAGTGGGATAAGGATATCATGTAGAACAAAGCAGGAATTATATCAATATGTTACAAGTAGTCGCAATCAAGCCACAGTAGCCCATTACTAACAGTACTGTATGGTGCTTAAAAAATATTAGGGTGGCAAAGAGTGTGTGGTACGCAAATAGAATAGCTAATTCACAGGATAAAATTAAAACCATATGGTCAGTTGTGAAGGAAATGTCTGATCAGCAGAAGAGGGTTGACAAAGTCAGTTCATACATACATCAAAAAAAGTTTTGCATCATCTCACTTCCGAGAGTTCCGGAACCTGTACAGAAAATTGGAATAGAGATCAACATACACATCATTTCCACACTTTTTGTTGCTCATGAAAACCACACACTGCATGTTGTACCACCATACAGTGAGACCTTCAGAGGTGGTGGTCCAGATTGCTGTACACACTGGTACCTCTAATACCCAGTAGCACGTCCTCTTCCACTGATGCATACCTGTATTCATCATGGCATAATATTCACAAGTTCATCAAGGCACTGTTGGTCCAGACTGTCCCACTCCACAATGGAAATTCGGCATAGATCTCTCAGAGTGGTTGGTGGGTCACATTGTCCATAAACAACGATTATCAATCTAACCAAGGCATGTTCCATAGGGTTCATGTCTCGAGAATACGCTGGCCACTCTAGTCGAGGGATGTCGTTATCCTGAAGGAAATCATTCACAAGACGTGCGCAATGTGGGCGCGAAATGTCGTCCATGAAGACTAATGTCTCGCCAATATGGTTGCACTATCAGTCAGAGGTTGGCATTCACGTACCGTACAGCTGTTACGGCGCATTCCACGGCCACCGGTGTCATGTCGGCCCCACATAATGCCACCCCCAAAACAGCAGGAAACCTCCACCTTGCTGCATTCACTGGATAGTGTGTCTAAGGCATTCAGCCTGACTGGGTTGCCTCCAAACACGTCTCAGACAATTGTCTGGTTGAAGGCATATGCGACAGTCATCGGTAAAGAGAACTGGACGCCAATCCTGAGCAATCCAGTCGGCATGTTGTTGGGTCCATCTGTACTGCCTGCATGGTGTCATGGTTGCATAGATGGACCTCGCCCGGTCGGGAATGAAGTTTCACTTCATGCAGCCTACTGTGCACAGTGAATCTTAACACAATGCCCTGTGGCTGCATGAAAAGCGTTATTCAACATGGTGGTGTTGCTGTCAGGGTTCCTTCGAACCATAATCCGTAGGTAGCAGTCATCCACTGCAGTAGTAGCCCTCGAGCGACCTGAGTGAGGCATGTCATCGGCAGTTCCTGTCTCTCTGTATCTCCTCCATGTCTGAACAACATCACTGTTTCACTCCGAGACACATGGACACTTCCCTAATTGAAAGCCCTTCCTGACACAAGGTAACAATGGAGACACAACTGAACTGCGGTATTTACCATCTCGGCATGGTTGAACTACAGACAACATGAGCCATGTACCTCCTTCCTGGTGGAATGACTGGCTGTTGGACCCCCTCCGTCTAATAGCTACTGCTCGTGCATGGTTGTTTACATCTTTGTGCAGGTTAAGTGATATCTCTGAACAGTCAAAGGGACTGTGGCTGAAACAGTATCCACAGCCCATATCTATCTTCAGGTGTGCTGAGAACTGGAGTGATGCAAAACGATGTGGGTAGTAAAAATATTTCTGTTACTGATAAATCAGATATATATATACAGTATTTAACAATCATTTTCTGAGTACTGCTGGTGAATTAAACAAAAATTTAGTTTCTACAGGGAATCAATAAATCTTCTGGCAAATGTCTTTCTGAGATTGATGTTTGTAATACTCTTCTGTGATACAGAGAAAGGGGAGATTGAGTCAATAATTAAATCACTGAAGACTAATGACTCTCAGAAATATAACTGAGTACCTAGCAGAATATTAAAGTACTGTGCTGCACATGTTAGCCCTGTATTTAGCCATATTTGTAATTTTTCCTTTAGTAATGGTCAGTTTCCTAAATGAGTGAAGTACTCAGCAGTAACACCACTTAATAAAAAGGTAGAAAGGGACAATGTAGACAATTTTAGAGATATTTCTATGTCATCAGTGTTTGCTAAAGTTATTGAAAAGGCTGTGTATGTAAGGATAACTGATCATTTTAGTCCACACAATTTTCTGTCAATGTGCAGTTCGGGTTTAGAAGTTGTTTAAGAACTGAAAACGCTATATTCTCTTTCCTCTGTGAAGTATTGGATAGGCTAACAAAAGGATTAGAACACTCGGCATTTTTTTTTATTATTTTTATTTAACTAAGGCATTCTATAGCGTAGATCACAAAATATTGCTTCAGAAGTTGGACCATTATGGAATACAGGGACTAGCTTTCAGTTGGTTCGCCTCTTGTGTTGGGGCCACTCCTGTTCCTCATTTATGTAAATGATATATGCTCTAGTATTATGAGTAATTGTAAAATATTTCTGATGACACTAGCTTGGTAGTAAAAGATGATGCGTGCAACGTTGGATCGGTTTCAAATATAGTGCAGTTCATGACTTAAGTTCATGGCTTGTTGAAGATAAACTAATGCTGAATCACAGTAAGACTCAGCTTCTAACACACAATTCAACAAAACACGAAATTTTAATTTCACAAAATGGGCCTATGATTAGTGAAACTGAACAGTTCAAATTTCTAGGTGCTCAGAAAGACAGTAAACTGTTGTGGAAAGCCCACGTTCAGGATCTTGTTTGAAGTCTTAATGCTGCCATTTTTACCATTCAAACGGTATCTGAAGTAAGTGATCATTCAACATGAAAATTAGCCTACTTTGCTTATTTTTATTCGCTGATGTCAATATTATATTTTGGGGTAACTCTTCCTGTTCAAAAAGGATATTTTTGGCTCAGAAATGGGCAGTTAGGGCAATAAGTGGCGTAAGTTCACAAACCTCTTGTCGACCCCTGTTCACTAATCTGGGTATTTTGACATTGTCCTCAATATATATATTCTTTACTGTTGTTTCTTGTTAACAATATCAACTTATTCCAAGAATAAGCAGCTTTCACTCACTCAATACTCAGCACAAATCCTACCTGCATTTGGATCAGACTTCCTTAACTCTTGTGCAGACAGGTGTGCGGTATATTGCTGCACCCATTTTCAATAAGCTACCACAAGAATTCAAAAATCTTAGCAGTAATCCATGCACTTTCAAATCGAGACTGAAGAGTTTCCTCATAGGTCTCTCCTATTCTGTTGATTTCCTTGAAAAATTAAGCTGATTCCTATGTTAAATTGTTGATTGCATTTACTTAAACTTATGGCTTGACTTCTTTGGGTTCATAAAATTTTATTTTTATCTGTTATTACTTTTATGTTGTAAGTTCATGTACTGACATGTTCCATGACCTTTGAGATTTGCTCCTCAATTTGGTTCTACAGAATTTGATGTGTAAATAAATAAACCCTAACAGCTTGTACCATGGGACAGTGGTTTCCAGAGTATAGATGCAGCTGTAGAATACTAAGCAACATAAGTATCATACAAATTTTCTTTTCCTACACCAACTCCAACTAGGAAGACCATATCTAGGTGCAAAGATGTTTGTATATTATGAGACCATCTTGTATTTTTGTCCTTGTAAGACCTGACTTAACTTTCTAAATAATTTAAAGTTTTATGTACATTTAGTGAAAGAATTCATTTAGTGAAAGAATTCAACTCCAGAATATTAAGTTATCCAGCATAATTATGCCTTTTTTGCTGGAGGAGGATGTATCTTACTGGGTGTGTTTCGGGTGGAAACAGAACGTTACTAGTTTTAAATGTTAGATCTTGGGAAGAGCCCCCTTCTATTAGAATTGGATGTGTCTGCATAGTGGGCACAAGGCTGGGGAATTACACTACAGATTGTGAAATCCAATAGTTCAAGTCAATTTTGCAGCCTACACATCATGTACGGACAGAGAATCATTTCTGATTACACAGATGGCAGGTTACCCAGGTAATGTAAAACATATTCCATGAGCAACTGAAAGAGTGAGGCAAAGTTTGGTGTATGGAATTCCTAAAATGATAAAGCATGTTCTTAAGTAACTGGCAGGAAAGATTGTTCATGAATTGCAGGGGAAATAGCTTAATATACACATTAATGTCTCAGCTGGTGATGTACTGCATGAAAAACAAGCATATGCTACCTCTGTTCATGGGCTGTGTGTGAAGATGAGACTTAGTAGGTTCTCAGATGAGACCTTTAAATAATAATGACTTATCACTGGTAAGAAAGTTTTTTGAAAAACGGTTAAAAACGTAGTCATGATATACGGAGAAGTTCTGACTAAATACCTGGGAAGCATGAATTGAAGCTAAAGCAGGCTGAGCTAGGTATGTATTGAAGAAGAGCAAAATTTTAAAAGAGCAGTGAAAGAGATGTCAAATATAATACTCTGCAAGGCTTTTTAAAGAGTGTCCAAACAGTGCGCATGATGCCACCCTATATACCAATTTCTATTGCTGCAATATAGTGGACTGGAATTTAGGGAAGAAACCTATAGGAACTTCTGAAACAAAGGTAAAAGACCAATGAAGTTGGCAATCAGATTTACTAACAAATACACATGAGAGGGGTGGCTGCATGTAATAGCATAGCTGTAGAAGCAAACAGAAAGTAGGTTTACTATCAAAGAGAGGTCATTTACCACAGAGAAGTGTCTAAAGTGTGGAAATGCAGTTTGTTAAGAGTAAAGTAAAAAACTGTGGCAGATGACACCCAAATATGTCTTGCAACAAGGCAAAAAAATTCTGCAGGAAAGGACATGAAATAACAGCAGCAATAAACATCATTTAAGTATGAGACAACACTGGCATGACTTAGTTCATAAGGAATTTTCAGTTTCAATAATCAAGATGACACTCAAGCATAGTCGAGAACATACTTGGTGTGCTTGGGGAAGAAATACAGAAATTTGAAAGAATGGCGATTTCGCTCTTGTTAAAACTTTTTTGATAAATTTAAAGAACCAATATACGAAGGAGGAGATCATGCAAAGTTCTTTAACATCACTGCAGATCATGCATAGGCTGCAAGAATACAATCAGGGTCTGCACAGAGGCATTCAGATAGACAATTTTCCTTTATTGGGTAAGTGAATGGAATAACAAAAATTCACTAACACTGGTTTGAAGAAACCTCATGTACAATGGATTGGTTGGTTGGTTGGTTTAAAAGAGGGGGGAAGGGACCAAACTAGGTCTAGACGTAAGATTAATTCCGACGAAAAAATTTATATTTGGTCGAAAATAAGTGGTACCTCTAATATGGAAGATTGTAAATTTGTTGGTGATTGTATGGTCTATTATCATTAATAAAGACTACACATTGATCTTGCCAAAAGCCGAGAAGCGATTCTTCTTAGTGTTGTAGCTCCCTGGGGCACCCTGGGATGCTCTCTGGGCCCCCCCTCAGGTCCTGTGTGTCGTGCTATATACATCATGATCGGTCAGAGTGCCCCCAGCGTTGGGCCGTTTGTCGCAAATGTAATAAAAAGGTCACATTGCTAAAGTTTGCCACTCAGCTGCAAAAGAATCGAAGGAAGCAGGTACAAAGGACATGGACGTTGACATTCAGGAAGTTTCATCGGGCCAGGATCCTGACGCATCGGCACGCAAACTCGTTATCGAGGTGTCGGTTCGGTCGCACCGGTTACAACTGCAAGTAGATACGGCCGCGGCTGTTTCGTTGTTGAATGCACAAACTTATTCCGACCTTGGATCGCCCCCGTTGGCGCCAGTTTACCGGCGGCTACGCGGTTATGGTAAACAGTTCATTCCCCTACTGGGTCGATTCACTACCGACGTGACTTACAAATCAGTCACTCGGCCTATTACTTTTATTGTTGTCAGTGATGCGAGCTCCGCTAACCTTTTTGGCCTGGATGCCTTACAAGCTTCCGGTTTTTCTATCGCTGACGCCATACAGTTGGTCTCCGAAGACGTTCCCTATCAATCATTGGAATCTTCGATCTCAGACTTTCCAGATATTTTTGAGGGCCTGGGGCGTGTTTCAGATTTTGAAGCTCACTTAACGTTGAAGGCGTCGGCTCCCCCGCGTTTTCTACACGCTAGGCAGATTCCCTTGGCTCTCCGCCCTCAGGTAAAGGAAGAGCTAGACCGGCTGACAGCCCTAAGAGTCATTCTTCCCATTTCTTCTAGTGAGTGGGCTTTGCCCCTCGTTATTGTAAGGAAGCCCTCGGGATAATTCCGTCTTTGTGGCGATTTCAAGGCCACCATTAATTCCCAATTGGTATTCTCTGCCGTGGCGGGAGGACAATATTTTTCGAAAATCGATCTTTCGGAGGTACCACTTGATGAGGACTCCAAATGGCTGGCGGTCGTCAACACCCCGTTTGGCCTTTACCAATACCAGCGGTTGGCCTTCGGAATCTCCAGAGCCCCAGCGATATTCCAGCGTTATCTTGAGCACGTCATGTCGACAATCCCTCATTGTATTAATTACCTGGATGACATAATTGTCACAGGCCGCAGCACGAAGGAACACTTGCACAACCTTCGCACCCTCTTTCTCAAATTCAGGTCTGTGGGCTTGCGTTGCAACCTGCATAAGTCAAACTTCTTCCAACCGCCCATTGAGTATGTGGGCTACACCATCTCTCGGCACGGCATCCAGCCACTAGGAAGTTTGGTCCAAGGTATCGTCAACCTTCCTCGGCCCACTTCGCTGAAAGAGTTACAAGCTTTTTTAGGCAAGATAGCCTATTACCATCGGTTCATTCCCAGGGCTTCCACTATAGCCCACCCCCTGTACTGCCTTCTGCACAAGGGTGTTCCTTTTGATTGGTCGCCTGCATGTGAGCGAGCGTTCACCTCGTTGAAGGGCCTCCTCACTTCAGCCCCTTGTTTGGCTACTTTTGATCCCCATAAGCCGTTGGTCCTGGCTACAGATGCTTCGCAGTATGGGGTGGGGGCGGTCCTGGCCCATCGCAACACAGATGGTTCCGAGCAACCACTGGCGTTTGCGTCTAAAACGCTTAATCCCGCGCAGGCCCATTACTCCCAGGTGGAAAAAGAAGCTTTGGCCATTGTCTACGCTGTTACCAAGTTTCACCCTTTCTTGTATGGCACGAAGTTTCAGTTAATCACCGACCATAAGCCGTTAATATCGTTATTTGGCCCCGCCTCTCAGATTCCGGATAGGGCGGCCCACAGACTACAGCGCTGGGCCTTGTTCCTCTCTAAGTACCATTATGACATTCGTTTTCGCCCTACAGGACAGCATGCCAACGCCGACGCTCTTTCCCGTCTTCCGGTGGGCCCGGATCCTACGTTCGATCGGGAGGAGATTATGTGTTTTCAATTGGATGTGGCGTCCCGCCAAGCAGTTGATGGCTTCCCGATCACTAGTTCTCGAGTCGCCAGGGAAACGGCAGCTGACCCGGTTCTCCGGCAAGTAGTTCGCCTCATTCAGCAGGGGTGGTCATCCGGCCCTCCGGGCCGGGCCTCGGACCCTCTTCGTAATTATTTTCTTCTACGAGACCGCCTCTCGGTCTTGGAAGGAGTTCTCCTTCTGGCTACCGATGATACAGCTCCTCGCGTGGTTATTCCTGCAGGTTTACGAAGGGAGGTCCTGACGTTATTACATGCGGGGCACTGGGGTGTTTCCCGTACTAAAACCTTGGCTCGCAGACATGTGTACTGGCCTGGTATTGACAGAGAAATTGAGCACTTGGTGGCCGCCTGTTCCCAGTGTGCGAGCCAACAAGCATCTCCCAGGGCAGCGTTCTCTTCATGGCCGCCGGCAACCCAAGCATGGGAACGTGTTCACATCGATTTTGCGGGCCCGTTTCTCAATGGCTTTTGGCTCATTGTCATTGATGCTTATTCCCGATTCCCATATGTGGTTCGCTGCTCCTCCACCACTTCAGAAGTTGCAATCCAGGCACTATCAAAAATCTTTTCTGTGGAAGGTCTGCCAATCACCCTGGTCTCAGACAATGGACCACAGTTTATTTCACAGACCTTCCAGGATTTTTGTAGGCGCTTCGGTATTCGGCACGTTTGCTCTCCCCCCTTCCATCCACAATCGAATGGGGAAGCCGAGCGCATGGTGTGCACATTTAAGACGCAGATGAAAAAGTATGTGCACGAATTTCCTGCAGAGGAAGCCTTGACATTTTTCTTGACGGCATACCGGACCACACCAATGGGTGAACGCAGCCCCGCAGAGCTCCTCCATGGGCGTCAACCTAGGACCCTGCTGCACCTTCTCCGGCCGGGTCCTCGCCAGTCTTCACAAAACGGAGTACCTGGTTTTCCACTGTGTATGTCGGTCTGGGCCCGTGGGTTTGGTCGCAATCCACGTTGGATACCGGCGGTGGTCCTGCGTCGAAATGGCCGCCGGCTCTATACCTTGCAGGCGGGGGATCGGGTGGTACGTCGTCACCAAAATCAGCTACGTCCACGTTCGGGCACCCACCCTCCGACCTCTCGGGCACCGGCTTCCCCATTGCCGGCACCTGGATTGGGTTCACAAGGGACGTCACCTCTTCTCCCCACTGTGCCTCTGCCGCACTGCGATGGTTCTCAGCCTTGGCAGCCTCCAGTAGCTCCAGCACCGGCATCGCCATCATTCGAGATGCCCCAGCGAGAGCTGGCCCCCCTAGCAGACCCGGTTTCTCAGGGGGCTAGTTCACCTGTGGTCGTCCCTTCCCCTTCGTCCCGACGCTGGGTCTTGCCCCTCCCGAGGTGGAACAGGATCCGGAGTTCGACAGCTTGTCACCCGTTCTGTCCCGAGCTCCGGTTGTGGGACGACGGGGGCCTCTTCGGGTGGGTCACTTCCAGCCGTATTCGAAGGTTCCAGCTCGAGGGTTGGCAGATCCCCTCGACTCCGGCCATCCAATGGATGTGGAGGTCATCGCTCCTGCCCGACGCTCCACCTTCCGACGCAGTGGATCACAGTGGCTTCACCCCCCGAAGGAGGAGGAGTGTAGTAGCCACCAGAAAGATCGCGGGAGGCGCACATTGGCACGGCGCGTCACGGGCGGTAGTTGCCGCAAGTAGAGTCCCGTCCACCAGAGGGCACGCGAGAATTCGGACGCGACCTCTGCCGGCGTAACAACAAGAACAACAACAACAACAACAACTCCGGCAGCACGGGCCGTGCCCAGTCAGTCAACATCGGGCATGCCTAGGACGCAGTCCCAGCCTACGCTAAGTGAAGTGCGACGTAACGTGAACAGTGTTACTACAGAGCTATCTAAGAGTTTTTGGGCAGGGGCCTTGACAACTGTGGTGTATTTCATTAACAGAGCACCTATCAAAGTTGTGAGGAACAAGACCTCCAGAAGTGTGGACTGGGAAGAAACTGAACCTACAGCACTTAAAACTCTTTAGATCTAAAGCAATGGTTCAAATTGTAAAATCATTATGCGGTAAATGGGATGCGAAATATCATAAATATCTTTTTGTTGGTTACTGTAAGGATTCGAAAGGCTAGATTTTTTTAATCCTGTAAATAAGAAGATAATAAGCAGTAGATATGTAGTATTTTTAGATATTCTAAACATAAAATAAAAGAAAACAGTCAAATTAATACTGTAATTCAATCAAATATAAAGTGTGTCAGTGCTGAAATGATGGAAACTGAAATAGAGGAAGATAAGTGTAAAGAACAAACTGATTTTCTACCTGAGCATGAAATTCAGGAAGAAGATTCAATAGACAAAACCAATTTAAAACATTCGACAACTAAAACAAAACCAAAAAGATATCCAGAGTATGGAATGTATATTCCTAAACGTTCTACAATGAACCCATCACTTTTCCTGAGCAGTAGTTGTCGATACCAGCATTATTTTTCGAATTTTGGATAGCTCAGTATAACTTCAGTTTCTTTTCTGAAATTTTTCATATAATTTTATACACAGTTATATTTCGAGCTAAAATTTATGAAAAGTGATTACTTAATAAAATATTTTAGTTTCGAAGTTATAATCGATAAGTAAAAGTTCTCAATGTACTGTTAAATTTTTTTTTAGAAACATTTGAACTTATTATTTGCACACTTAAAATTTCTATTATTAATTACACAATCCTGTAATGTTTACTATGTTTGTTTCTGGATTCCTTTATGAAATAATAATCGAAATTAATAATGTAACAAAAACTAGTAGGAATTAATTTATTAAGAAAAATTGTAAACCCATTGGAATATTGTTATTTCCGCAGAGTGTGGGTCATAAGCTTGCCTTTGATGTGACTGGACGTATTTTTGTATAATAGGTGCAAACAATGTAATTTCGACTTTGTTAATGTGAAAAATCAAAATTGTGTGTGCTACACTAAAAAGTGATAAAATTAGTGGAAAATATATTTACATACAAAATTTTGCTACCACAATCTTGCAATTTATTTAGTTCAAACCAACCATGAGACCTGATGTTAGATTTTCATCTTCAAAAATCAGACCCCTAGACAAGAAGAGCTGGAGCCATCTCAACATGACAAGCTAAGTAAACTTGAAAGTTTATCGTAATCTTCGCTCCTCTCAAATCTTCATAAAAGATTTTGCTTATTAATTACCGGGACTGGGCACTGTTTAATGTGGGAAATAAATGGAAGAGCAAAGAAGGGGGCAGATTACACAGTTGATGAAACCTTGGCAAGTATTTGTGCTCAAATTTGGAAGGAGGCTACTGAAAAAAAAATACAGTCAATGATACAAATGAGTGAGTTGACATGCTTGAAAATAAAAAGGCACTAAGAGTGACATAGGTATTCAATAAAACAGTTCTGATATTGAAGTACCAAAATACAGTGCTAGATTAGTAGTTAAAGGATATTGCCAGAAAGAAGGAATAAATTATAATGAGACTCTCACCTGTGGTGAAACATTCATCAGTAAGATACATCCACAGCTCACGATCTAGTGTCTATCGTTGCTGCCGCTTGATAAAGGGGTCCCGGGTTCGATTCTCAGCTGGGTTGGGAATTTTATCTGCCCAGGGACAGGGTGTTTTTGTTGTCTTCATCATTTAATCATCATCACCATCATCATTATTTGTGACAGTGGCTAAATTGTGTTGTGTAAAAATTAGACTGTGTAAAAATTGGGACTTTTGTATGGGTGCTGATGACTCCACAGTTGAGCACCCCATGAAACAAATATCATCATCATTAAGATACCTTTTAGCTCTTGCAGAAAGGGGAGACCTATTAATTCATCAAATGAATATGAAAACAGATATCTCAATGGAAAGCTATAAGAGGAAATATATGCGATCCCCCTGATGACGTTAAAAGACCTTATCAAGGAAAAACGTTTAAAGAACGGTGTATACATATTAGAGCAGAGTGCCCAGTGCTGGAATGAATGACGACATAACACTTTGATAAATATAATTTGATAAATGTTCAAATGTGCGTGAATTCTATGGGACAAAACTTTTGAGGTCATCGGTCCCTAGACTTACACACTATTTAGACTAACTTATGCTAAGAACAACACACATACCCATACCCAGAGCAGATCTCAAACCTCTGGTGGGAGGGGCAATGCAAAATTTGGTAAAACTGGGCATGTCACAGACCAAAGCAGATCCAGGTATACATTATAAAAGAAGCATGGAAGAAATTACAATCATGGCCATGTGGGTAAATGATTTTTTATTTTGACCAACAGTGGATATAAAATGGACCTTTTTAAAACAGTTACGATCAGAATTTAATATGCATGACTTAGGGGAAGTTAATCGATACTTGGGTATGAAGATTTTAAGAGGTACCAACAGAATAGAATTTTGGATTGATGAGTCTCTGTAGAAAACTTTGGTGTAAAAGATTATAAACCTTTTTCTACCTCAATCAAAAATAATGCAAGACTGGTAATAACTGTTGAGGACAAAAAATGTATGTAATTTTTACCCTATTTGGACGCTGCAGAAAATCTACTGTAGACTGATGAGCCAAAACATTATGACCACCTGTTTAATAGCGTGTTGGTTCACTTTTTAAACACAGTACAGCAACGATTCTGCTTAGTATGGATTCTACAAGTCCTTGGCTGGTTTCCAGATGTACGTGCACCAGAAATCTACTCTCAGGTCGGTAAATTCCCCAAATTATGGGACAGTACTTTGTGGGAATGGAGCTGGCGCCCTAAATGTGCTCTATTAGGTATAAATCAGGTGCATTTGCTGACAAAGACATCGATCTGAGTTCACTGTCAAGCTCCTCAAACAACTGCAGCACGATTCTGGCCTTTCGCCATAGAGAGTTATTCTTCTGGAAGATGTCATCACCATCAGAGAAGACTTAAATCATGAAGGGATGCAACTGCTCTGCAATAATGTTCATGTAGTTTACTGCCGTCATGGCATCTTCGATTTCTAACACGGGCCCCACGAGCTCACCCAGTGTCCCCCATAGCATAATTCTGCCCTCGCTGGCCTGCATCTGCCGTGCAGTACACGTTTCAAGCAGCCATTCACCTGGAAGACCCAGCCATCGCCATGGTGTAACAAGAAATGCAATTCATTTGACAGGCATCACGTTTCTATGGATCCATGGTGAAAATTCTATGATGCTGTGCCCACCACAGACGAGATGATAATGTCGTTTGATCAACGCAGGAACACATGGGAGTCATATAATATGGAGCTCCATGTTCAACGATGACCTCTGAATTACTTGCTCTGAAAAATTTGTGCTTGCACCTCCATTATACTCTGTCATCAGGTCTGCCACAGTTCGCTGCCTACCCTAGATTATATAGTGGAGGATACTCCAACCTCTACGTTTTGTGATGAGATGTGGACATCCAGTAACATAAGGCTCAGAGATTTTCGTTCCCAGTCGCAGCACCCTTTGTCAAAACCTCTTATATCAGTGGATTTCCACATTTGGGGCACGTAACGTCGCTATAAAGACTGCCCATTTGTCTCTCTTCCAGCTACATTCTTCCCTCACGTGACTGCAACATCTAGAGGTCGCATTCAACCTCGTTATGGGCAGTGGTCACAATGTTTTTTCTCATTAGTGTACTCAGCACAGACTTCAAGGCCAGATGCAGCATTTGCCACAAATGCTGTAAGCAAGTTTTGCAATGATCCAAGAGAAAAACATTGGATGGCGAACAAGAGAATATTCAGATATTTAAAGGAAACTGCTGACTGTAAGATGAAGTATTCTAAAAAGGGAAATATAAATTTAGAAGGTTACAGTGTTGCAGACTGGGGAAGTGAGCTGGAATGCAAACACTCCATCACTGGAAGTTGTTTTAAACTAATGGGAGGATTGATATTCTGGTCGTGTAAGAGACAGAGGACAGTAGCTTTGAGCGCCATAGAAGCTGAATATGTGGCCTTATTCTCCACTATCCAAGCAGCTCTCAGAACATTGATGGGTGTAATAGAATATCTTATAAAAATAAAACCAGTTATAATATTTTGTGGCAATATGGGAGCTGTTACACTTTCCAACAATAATGTCACTAGTATGAGATCCCAAAATATTGTCATTAAGCATCACTTTAGAAGATATAACTTAGAGCAGGAAAATGTAACCATTAAATATCGATGCACAGAAGAAATGTTATAATATCTGCTAACCAAACCTCTCAATAATAACAAGTTTCAGAAGTTGGTGAAACGTTATGGTCCAATCTGCGATGTGTAGCACTCAGTATCTGAAAAATATTTGTTCAAGGGTGTGTGTAGGAGATATGTGAACAAAGTATTTTTCCACTTTCTATAGTTGTTCATAGGCTACATTGTGCCGAGTTCATTAGACATCTGTAAAATGATATTCTATGGTTATTGATTGGCAATGGGATCATGTGCACAGCCTAAATGTAAAATGTCTTAATAAAATATAAGTTCTATTTTGTCCCTGAACAATTTTTCCATGTCGTCCGCATCTCGTGGTCTTGCGGTAGCGTTCTCACTTCCCGCGCACGGGGCCAGGGATTTTCTCTGCCTCGTGATGACTGGGTGTTGTGTGTCTTTCATCATCATTTCATCCCCATCGACACGCAAGTCGCCGAAGTGGCGTCAACTCGAAAGACTTGCACCAGGCGAACGGTCTACCCAACGGGTGGCCCTAGCCACACGGCATTTCCATTTTTTCCACGTCATTTCGCTGTGCAAAAATAAATAATCCAACACTGTTGTACATATGTGGTTTAAATAGTATATATTACATTGAAGAGCATTTGCTCAATAGTTTATGATTCACGTAGATGACAACATAAAAAGAGAAAATTCACCGAAAGGAAATGTGAAAAGTTGATAATAATAACTTATTATGAATTAAAGATGTACTGTTATTTTTAATATTCAGTGACTTCTTTCACTAGGATCCACAGAAAATTGATATATCATTTCTATCATTAGTTTACATACCAGTTTTATGATACTCAGACTTAATTGAACACCAAGACGAAGAAACCGCAGTTAAATAGTGTGTCAGAATACTTGCTATATGTCAAAAGTGGAGGCATTATGTTTCATTCAAAAAAAGTTCGTGCTTTACGTAGAAAATTAGCTGAAAGGCCTACAGCACCTATAATATACAGTATTTATTGTCTTTAGCGATGTTATTCGTCTGCTAAAGCAAAATTTTGAAAGTTGAATTGTCGAGATACCTAAAAACCTTTTATAAACAATTTATGATGAGATTGACATTTTAAAAATATGAATTCAAGTTGTCATTTGCGATATAAATTGCACTTTTTGCAACAACGCTTGGGTCTCTCTTTGTAACGTATAAATACGAGGCATTATACGTAGCTATTTCAACTGGCACCGATATCTCATTGGTTGGCGGTAAGAGCCAATGAGACGTACCTGCTTGTAGGTAGATCTTTGAACGCTTCGTATGAATTTCGCGGGACCCATCTTGGTGTGTGTGTTGATGTTGTGCTTTTCTGAATTCATCGTCGCAAGGTATACTATGGATAATGTTGAACGGACTCGTGGTGTGGCAGGCCTGTGCGACGTGTGTGGAACAAATTTTAATACAAGAAAAAGCTTGTACCGACATATGAGGATGAAGCATCGCAAGAATATTTATGTACAGCCTAGGAAAGAAATATGTAATATTTGCGACAAGTTGGTAACAGACGTAAACACATGAAGAGACACAATTTCGCGTCTGGAAAGGTAGGAGGCAAGTTGGTTACCTCTCTGTCACCATATGAGTGCTGCGTGAATCTTAATGTAACTGCAAGCAGATGGCAGCGTGCTATATTGGCGAAGCGTGCTATATTGGTGAAAACGTTATGGAGATATCACCAGTGTGATATCGGGGATGCAGCCTTTCCTCTAAATTTTTAAAGTAGTTTCATGAAGCACAAATAACTTATTTTAGATATTTAAGTAATGCAGGCCCTAGTTTCTCACCGCGGCTTCACTGTGTTGTTCCACATCCCTGAAGATTCTCCTTCATAATTGGCAGTATGAAACATGATGGATGAATAAGTGCATTAATTGTGCTTACACGTTCTTTTTCCGTTGCAGTACGCTATTAAGATATTAAGCAAAAACCTGTTTTTTTTGTTATTTAGATGACATGTACTGAGTGCAATACATTTAGATGCTCTCGGAGGCAAGAACTGATACACCATTTGGAGTGTGTTCACCAACAGAAAATGGAGTGCAAAGAAATGACATTTAATTCTGTGGAAGGTGAGGAAACAAAAGTATAGTTTATTATTTGTATTTGCCAGATAACTGATGTTGTACATTTTTTGTATATGTAGGACTTTCCAGTGAGTTTATGAAATGATTTAGTATTTATTAGTGTTCATGTTGGGTGTCATTTATGTAAATATAGGTAAGAAAGTATCATAGGGTAATCAATGATTGGCAATATATCTTCAGTGTATAACTTAAAACTACTCTAAACTGTTGGACTTGTTAAGTTGTTAATCTGGATTTGCCCCAGCATGCTACATGTTTCTAAATCTTGGTGGTGGTGACAGGCTGATCTGTAGTGTAGCCCTAGGCTTAGTTTGGAATGTTGGCATAAAGCAGTCTGACATTGATTGTATGTACAGTCTTAGACAATAAAACTGACCGCCGGCCGGCCGCCACAGAGACTAAGTCTGAGTCATTCACTTAAGGTGGCCAATAAAACTGACCGCCCCTGACAACTCTAAGTCCGGCCATATGCACAATCTGGCAACACTGTAAGATGCGGAAGTGTTAGGAGGAAGTATTGTCTACTTCCGAGACGTTGTCGGACTATGTGAGCCCGTGGTCTAGTGGCAAGCGTCGTGCGTTCTAAGGTTATAGTCGCCTGTTCGCGTCCAACTGATTTTTTTTTTTTTTTTTTTTTCCTACAGTCGGTCTAAAGTTATGAGTCTGACTGAACATCGAAGATAATTCGCTTCACATTCTACCCACCAGCAATAACAAGTATTCCAGAAACAATTCCGCAGGACAGCTCGTGGCTACGCCGCGATCATAACAGCTTACGCTCGAGCCTTTCCTCGCGCTGCAGCGGCTACCGGTCACCGGCCAGGCGCCACCCGCCGCCTAAAATCCGGCACCGCTCAGGTGAACGCGGCGCGACGCTGTCAGTGTATGTATCAACTGTCATTTTCGAATTTGAAGTTCTAGTTATCATCTTGCAGTTAAGCATTGGATTTTGCATACTTGAGAATCATGAACTACAGTTAAGCATTGTAAAATTGAGTCGCAAGTGGAAATAGGTGTAACATCTGCAACACAACGTTTACTTTTGGTATAACAGAGGGGTGAATGCAGAGGAGGCAGCTAGAAAGATTTGAATTGTGTGTGGAGCGAGTGCTTTTGGGAAAAATACGCCAGAAAAAGATATTCTTGTTTCAACAAAGATCGTTCTGGCATCAATGATTTTCCACATTAAGCAAGTCTCGACTACTGATATATGTGATAGATTACCATTTTACCATCATGCGACATTTGCATTCAACAGGCAAAGTTCAGAAGTCTGGTGTACGAGTACTACATGCTCTAATTCGAAACAACAAAAATCAACGGAGTGACTATTATTGAACGTCATCAGGTCGCTCATTGAGCATTCGTATGCAGTACTGTAACTGGTGACGTGTTATGATGCCTTTATCATTAACTTCCTAAGAAGAAATGAGAGGCTGAGCCCCTCCAAAAGACATAAACTCGAGCAAAGAGTAGTGTGAACATAATATTTTACATCTGATAGCTCCAAAAGTGAGTTTTGGGCTACGAATTCTACCAAAACACAGCTGGAATTTGTTGCCAACAACTGAGACACCTTTCGGTCTCAGCGTAAGAAAATCGAGCAACCCAACTACATCACATGTTCTACTGCATGATAACGCACTTCTTGATTTGAGAAACAAAACTATCCAGGAGACTGAAATTAAAGTCGTCTCTCAGGCACTTGTATTGATAGAGAAGTCCTCTCTCAAGCACTTGTCCCTCTCGTCATATATTCGTTAAGTTTTACCTTTCCCGCTCTTGATCGATCAACCGTCGACGCAATTCATTTCTAGACGAAAATACTCTTAAAGCTACTCTGGTATAATTATATCGTTGAAACCAGTAGGTTTCTACTGGCGTAGAATTTGTAAACAACTTTAGCATTGTCAGATCGTTTTAGATATCGTGAAAGAAAATTCTTTTGCTGATTAATTTCTCATTGATGATTACTGTTGCGTTTAGTAAACTATCGGAAAATCCAATTAAAATATTCACTGTACTAATACAAAATAAATTCAGCTTACTACAGAAACATCACGACGGCAGACTATCTTAATAAAGCATTAAGTATCTGTGAGACGATTGAGCGTATTTTAATACGAATTAGTAGGACATTACCGACTTTTGACTTCGAAAAGATCCGTATTTACTTCATTTCCTGTATCATCCGCTATTATTATGAAAAGTGGCATTTCATAGATATAATTATGTATTCACAACAACAAAAAATATGTCGTCATTATGAATTTGGCAGTACCGTAAGGTTTTCGCTCTGACACTAAGGGTTACTGAAAGTAGCAAGGCGCGTTGTCTTACGATTCCCTTATTGCGTTTGTATCTGCCTGCTTGTAGCTCTGCTACAAAAGAATTAAAAATCTGGCTTTCAGCGAGTCTCGAAAGGCGAACGAAAGCAGCTTGCACCTGGTAGCCAAACATGTTTCTTGGGAACAGGCTACTTCCTAAGTGGGAAGACATTCTTATGTGGTTGAATTGTTGGCAAATGTCAGTCAGACGTGTGCTGTTGGTCTAAGCGTTTCGGTGTGTTGAATTTGTGCCAATGATTTTTCTACAGGTTTTTTCTGTCCCAAATAGAGAGTTGAAGCCTCCCATTAGTATTTTCACGTCATCTTGGTAAATTTTGCTCATAGTATTTTCGAGTGTGTTCCACAATTTTTCGACATTTTCGGTGTTTTCCTTATTTTCGATGTTGGTGGGGGCATGTGCATTTATGAGTGTATATTTTTTATAGGGGCTCTGAATGAGCATAGTCATAACTCGATTGTTGATGGGTGTGATTTCTTCGACAGAGTTGTTGATAGATCTGTGTTCGAGAAATGCAATGCCGAGGATTGGTGCGAGTTTCGCTACCTTTTGTTGTATTTTGAAGATGCCATGGTTTCCGTAATGCAAATTTAATTGTCAATTAATCGTGGTTCTTGAAGAGCAAGGATGAGAATTTTTTGGCGGATGATTTCTTTTGTGAGATTATTTAGGTTTCTTGTTTGGATCAATGTATCGATGTTTAGTTTTCAAATGAATGTTTTCTGCTTGTAGGGAAATTTACCAGAGATCTTCAATATTCTCTGCCGTGCTAACCTGGACTCCCCAGAGTGCGAAAATCCAACTGCCGCCTATTGGTGGCCAGGTTGTGTACCACCTGGGATAAAGTTACCTTTGCTTGCATAGTTCATGTTTTCTTGTGTTTCATTGGTTTGGCCTGGGTGATACCAGGACCGGACAGGACCAGAGGGTGTTGAAGCCTTTGGAAGCAAATATTTTCAGCCAAGCTCATTGAGCTAACAGACGGTGACCAGAGTAGCGGTGATTTTCACTCAGATGTGTCTGGATTTTGGGTTCAACGGATTGAGTAGCCGTTCAGGATTGTGTTAGTATTTGGTTCACCACACGTATTTGATTTCCTCGGTACCATCCATATGGGGGAGGGTTTCCCCTATCGGCCACACGGGATTTGTATTATTATTATTATTGTCATTATGTCATCAGCAAATCCGATATGGTGTATCTTCCCTCCACTGAAATGGAAATACTGAATCGAACAACACTCATCTATCACATAAACATGGTTTATAATTACGTTACATTGCTGCTAGTAGACATATTTCTCACTTTTTCTTAGACAGTTGCTAGCTGTTACCCCATCATAGGAATTTATGTGCGCAGCTTTGTTGCAATACAGACGTTCAAATTATCCGATTTCTGTAATTTCATTTCGATACAAGATCGTCCTAATCGGATTCAGCCAGTCAGTCTTAATGTGGCTATCCGACTATGACGCTCATCATATGATAGACTGGGTGAACCACATTCTTAATCGGACTGTTGAATCCAGATCACTTATCTATGACAGGAAATGAATTCTTAAACACTGTGCTTATTACAAATACGTTATTTAAATATAAATATATGAACTAACGACATAACAATGTATTTACAGGAGCAGAGACCCATCCATCATAGTAGAGCAGTGCGAGATTGGTTTCAGGGCCAAGAGAGGATGAAGCTGTTGCCGTTTGTTCCACGATCACCGAACATCAACCAGATAGAGAATATGTGGGCAGAGGTAACAAGGTCATTGCCATGTGTCCCTACAAATGCAAGCGACCTTTGGACGAATATAGAAAACGTATGGTGGGAAGTAAACCATCACGCTACACTGTCGACGACTTAATGAAATCAATTCCCCTACGCCCTCGAGAAATCTTACGTAATGATCGTGAGTGGGTTGGTTACTAAAAGTATACTCGTCCACAAAGCCCATGTGGACAGTTATCTGATAATCGGTCAAGCTTTGCTTTGTCACAGCCTTTTAGCATACATCAAGTCCATTTACTTTCAGTCCCCTCCTTACAATTCTTGCAGTGCAAGGTAATTGAAAAATCTCATCCACTCGACGCCAACTGAGGAACTGACTGGTGCATGTGTTGTTCAACACACAGTAGTTGTCACCCTCACAGGAATCAATGACTGTGTGTGTGTGTGTGTGTGTGTGTGTGTGTGTGTGTGTGTGTGTGTGTTTTTTCGTGTTAACGCACGATGTGAATCAATACTATTAACATTAGAGAGACAACCAACAATAAATATTGCATCAAATATGACTAAAGTATTTTAATGCGATGGGAAGCTACAAACTGAATTTTTACCCATCCCACGTCCTGCGTATTCCGTTAAGTAAGATCTATTAACTCCATAGTATCGTTAGCAGAGACAGTGCGCTCTTGTTGTCGAGGCTCGCGACAAGTGCAGCGATTAGCAGTGCCCAATGCCGCCGCGATCTGTTTATGTTGGCTGAGCGTGGACACTGCAGCAGACGCTTCGCCCTAAACAGAAAGAAATCACCTTTGCTCTGACTGCAGTGAGCGGATATCACTGCCTGCGTGTTCTTATAGTAACCAACGTGAGACTCTACTCACAGGTGCCATGGAGCAATTGCAACGGGTATCATGTCATTAGTCATCAGAATATTAACCAGTGATGAAACGTCCACTCTATTTGAATCCCAAGACAATAGGAACCTTGTCACAAAGGAATGTGAGGTGATATCAAAACTTATCCAACATACAATAATTAACTGCAGGGCTTTCATGTTTGCAGTAATAGCACACAAGGAAATATTATGTCTTGGAAGCGTATATTTCATTTCCTCTTCTCATATTAACGCCCTTGTTTTAATATGAAGTGAGAAAATAAACACGAAAAACTAAAGTTCCTGAGAAGCATATAAGTCATTTCCTCGTCTCATATCACAACTTTTGTTTTAGTATGAAGTAAAAAAATAAACAGTTTAGAGTTCTGAAGCATAATATGACACCAGATTCTTATCGTAGGCGCTATCGGAAACGCCAAAAGCAGGGAGCTGTCCATTCTTTCGTCCAACAGTCTGTTTCCTTTCATGTATTTATTCCTCCCGCTAGGAGATTATTATTTAAGGACTTGTGGGCATCAAGTTCTTCAGCAGAACAAGCCTTATGTTATTGTGCTAATTATCGTATGGAAAAAATGCAACAAAGACGAGTTCCGCTAGAGCAGTGAGGTTATTTGCACATGTGTGTATTCAGCAATGACTGCCAGCTGCCACAACACTTCACAGAATCCTTGCGGCAGGCAACACAACTGTGCGTGCACTTCAGACTTCATTCAGTGAGACGTCAGGAGATGGATGAAAACGTCAAATTAACGTCGCTTTCCGAGTCGTATTCAATCCAGAATGAGGTGTTATTAAGGTAGTTGGGTGATCTAGCAATTCCACTTTTATGATTCCCATATGAGTATTTCAATAGACAAAAGAACCCGTTAGTGTGAAACTATCGGGAACTGCATTATATCAAACTGCAAGAACTTCAGACAATACGTGGACTCTACTCTTCGCTGGGTGACCTATTACTGTTATTTAGCATTCTCTCCGTCCTAGTCAAATGGTTCAAATGGTTCTGAGCACTATTGGACTTAACATCTGTGGTCATCAGTCCCCTAGAACTTAGAACTACTTAAACCTAAGTAACCTAAGGACATCACACACATCCATGCCCGAGTCAGGATTCGAACCTGCGGCCGTAGCAGTCGCGCGGTTCCGGACTGAGCGCCTAGAACCGCTAGACCACCGCGGCCGGCCACGTGCTAGTCGTAATGCAAATGGAACTTCAGAGGCGCTTTCCGCTATTCTTGACAAACATCAGTAACCTGTAATCACTGAGAGTCACAACTGCGTGATGATAATGGTTCAGGTTGTCAGTAGTTGTGGTGGTGTTACGTTGTCAAACTGCTTACAGTAACGTTAATGGTGGCGCACATACTTTAGCGCTGACTACCTACTTAAGTAAAGATAGTGTTGTGGCGTCGTCGCTTGTCTTTATTTGGCCTCAGCTTGAGTAATCCGATTTAACGAACATGGTACTCCAATCGCGGGCTCCTAATAAAGTATGACTGCAGAGATTATCGTGCGGATATTACATTAATTCTGCAATGAAATGCTTAACAAATCTTACCCTCAGATATGCAGCTGGAATGACTAATTACACAGGTACTCCATGTTGCACTAAGTGATCAGTTCGCTGCAATCCTGCTTGTACTGTTCGTAAATACTCGTATACTTCAGAAATGGTTCTAATGGCTCTGAGCACTATGGGACTTAACTTCTGAGGTTATCAGTCCGCTAGAACTTAGAACTACTTAAACCTAACTAGCCTAAGGACCTCAGACACACCATGTCCGAGACAGGACTCGAACCTGCGACCGTTGCGGTCGCGCGGTTCCAGACTGTAGCGCCCAGAACCGCACGGCCACTCCGGTCGGCTTGCCATATGAACCATTTGAACTATTTAACACAAAATGACATTAAAAATTTAAGTTATTCACGAGCAGCTAGTTGAGAATATGTATGAACATTAAATGACACGACGAACCGTCTTGTTCTGCATATGGATTCAAACCCAGCTCATGCAGACTAAGCAAAGATTTCGTGACTGACGGAAACTAGCAGTCATTCCTGATTAGGCATACAGAGATGATATACCTCGATTTTAGACAGTATCAGTTAGCAAATATCAACTTTAAATTGCATAACGCAAACATTTTTAACAGACGCGAATTCCTACCCAGCATCTATTGTCCCTGTTAACGAACTACGAGAGATGTTAAATATTGCTTCTTCACAAGTAACTTACTTGAAATGCCGTGAGGTAAAGCTGTGTGTTGGACACGGATTCGAACCCGGAACCTAATCGGATTGCTATCGAAGCACAGTCAAATGTGACATATCGGAATTTCGCGGCAGTAGCTAGATGTTTTAACTGAAATGACGAGACGAAACATTAATTTTTTCCTTCCCAGGACTCCAACCCGGCACCTATCGCTGTTATATTCTAGAGAAAACGAACGTTAAATATGGGTTTGTTGCACCAGCAGTGACATGTGAGCATGTTTGAACTAAAATAATATGACAAAGAGTTCAGCGCTCACTGGGAATAGAGCCCCACACATATCGTTGTTGATTACACACAAAGAGACGTCAGCTACCGAATTTTTCTCCACCAGCTGCTCAGAATAGCATCTTGAACTTACAGTCATCTCGCAAATAGTTCTGTGTCTCACTGGGAGTTAAAAACGTCAGATATCGTTAGTGTTGACAGTGAATGAAAATACATTAAAAATCGAAATTATTATCCACCAACAGATAGGTGTTCTCATGCTAGAGCTTGATAATACATAATTAAATCTTTAGTGCCGGGCCAGGATTCGATCCCATTCACGCGTAATATGTGAAGGTGTTGAGGAATCTGCAGTTTTGAACAAACAACAAATTGTAGCCGAGCTGTATTGCCACGAAGGGACCAAATTCCGCGTTAAGGGCGGTCTGAGTTGCATTCCCAGTTCAGAACCAATTTTATCGACATACATAAGCTCAAATAAAAGATGGAATAAGTGTCCTGTGACCATACATAGCGTTTGTGTCGTCACTTGAAATAAATAACTAGTATAAGAAAGGTTACTGGTGATAGAGTTTCTACATGTCGCCACTCCAGACTTTATTGTGGTTCAACCTACCGTCTACTTGGTAAAGAAGGAATATCATCTTCAATGTGAATTTCCAGACCACGCAGCCATTATATCTCCTTCACTTGGTGTAGCCAGGAGAGAATGGAATCTGTCTCTCCCTATCTAAAATCATTGACAGAAGTGGGAATCGAACCCAGACCATAGGTATAACAACCTACCATCCGTCCAACAGACCACGAAATCCTCTTCTCTGCGAGTCATTTTTCTATCGTAACGCAGTTGCACCACACTGGATGAAAATTCTGACACACAGGCTCCCTGTAGTAATTTGCAGCATGTTCAGTACATTCATTTACTTGGTTGACCGAATCACCATGAACTAGCTGCCTCGCCTACCCAGTGTATACATTCGACTATTTTGTAATCACAGAAATAAAATCACGTAACTGCCACCTACACACAACTGCCAACAGTGTAGGATGCAGAAGTTTAAATAGGAAGTGTTCCTTTCCACTTGAGCTATTCTATTGCGCTATCTGTTACTAGAAAACGTCGTTCAGTCCAAAAGAAAAGCTGTAACTGTTTGTCTCTCAGAAGTCAAGACCTGGCCATATGCATAATCTCACAGTGCTGTGGAATCCAAAAGTTCTGGAGGAATAGTTGCCGAGCTCTGGAGCTGTTGTAGCTACGTGTCAGCTTGTAGCATAGATAAGATGTCGCGAGTTCGAATACATTCAGTGCTACATTTTTTAAAACGCAATTCTGCTCTCTGCTGAAGTTATCAATCTAATGGAACTTTGAACATAATTCCCTTCACTTCTCAACCCAAAGTAGTCGCATGTGGAAAAAGGACTAACTACTGTGACATTTTGTTCTATTCAGGTTTAATAGACAGCAGGCAGCAGATGCATCTCGAAGATGTGCAGGGAGAGCGCATCGTGCCATAATATGTCAGAAAAGTATTTTCTACATTAGCCGTCGTGTGGTAGTGATATTTTATTCTTCTTCAAACTTTGTTTGACAGCTTTAACTCAGAACAAATTTTCTACATGCATGTAATCAATAAACTGCATGTGCATTGTCAGACTGTCATAGGTAACATCAGAGAATTCGCATATATCGTTGATGATTAATGTCTCTCTCATGTTTACTATTGTTTTAACAACACTAAAGGAAACCTTACGAAAATTGTGCACTGTATTATAAGAAATGAAATAAAACTAACCATGATAACCTTACGACGAAAGTATCTGTACACAAGCATGCCTCTATCGACACGAATTAGTAAAATACTACTCACTTAGATTTTGATTGGGTCTGTGTTTAATTGGTATGCTGTGTCATACTCAAGAGGAATGCAAATGTGGCATTTCATAAATATAGTTACGTATTCCTAGAAACCCAAAATTCGCTTGTCAGCAGTGGAAAGAGGCGTTACCTGTTGTGCAGCATTGTAAGTTTTTCAACATTGCACTATGAGCTGAAAGCATTTTCTTGCGATTTCCTTATTGATGTTTGATCTGACTGCTTGTAGCTCTTTCACAGAAGGGATAAAAACGTTACCAGTCAGTGAGACTGGAACTGCGAACCGTAAAAGATGCTGTTTCACAGGTCAGCACGTTACCACAGAGCTGGCGAGGAGGTATGGGTCTCAGCTTCCTATTTTGAGGGCAATAGTAACTAGAACTCGTAAACCGCTATTTAAAGGTCGAGAATAGTTGCGATTTCCACTTGCAACGACTTTCCTGCGCTGAAAACCGTAAATTTTCAATCTTTTGTTACCCTTCAAGCGATAATAACTCAGATTATTCAATGGAAATGACAGGTAAAATCAAGTGAACTTTGAGGCTTAATTCCGTGCACACCAGGAAGTAACTCGTCGATCACAGAGTTGCCAAACATACGTTGCCTTGTTGCCAAATCTCAGTTACAGTACCAGCAGGAAGAAGGCGAACCGATGTGATCCTACAGTGGTCTGGGAAGTGACCATAGCTGGTGTCTCCAAGTCGCGGCTGCTACGGCCTGGAATACGTAATGCGTCTGATTCGCTTTCTGTAACTAGGTTTAGGGACTGGAGCGTAGTTACTAATAATACTCAGAACTGACTGCAAACTGAGCATCATAAATTAGCAACTCTCATTGTTGTTTTTATATTTCTTTCGTAAGTGTACTCAAAACTAAGAAAGTCATTCACAGGCGTTTTCGTGCCTCGCCGATAGTCGAACACAACATACAAATAAAAATAAAAAAGAATATGTGTGTGTGTGTGTGTGTGTGTGTGTGTGTGTGTGTGTGTGTGTGAGAGAGAGAGAGAGAGAGAGAGAGAGAGAAATAAAAAGCAATGAGAGAGAGTGTAAAAAATTGTTGTAAAAAAATTGAATCATGGTATTTAAAGAAATCTTTCATTAAAATGACACGTTCCACATCATTACGAAATGTCGTATTCATGATCTATGGAACAAGAGTTAATCTAATGTAATCTAATGTAATCTTCTCACATCATATTGAAAAGTTTTTTGAAGCAGGTGCTGTCCAGCTATATGGCCTGATGAAAAAAGTCATAGTCATAACAGTGTATAGGTCACCATGTGGAAACATAGAAGTCTTTTTTGATAAATTAGAATTGTTGCTAAATACTATTTACAAAAAAGAAACTGTGATTATTCTTTGTGGTGATTTCAATATTAATCTTCTAGTTGAAAGTCAACAAAAAAGGCAATTTTTGGACATATTAAAGAGTTTCAACATGTCACCACACATCAACAATTCAACTAGAATAACAAACACCTCCAATAGCCTCATAGATAACATTTTCTCAAATATGTCAGAAACTGACATAGAGGTAACAAACATAGATTTAGGATTGTCTGACCACAATGCTCTCACCATTGAAATCCCTTTAAGGTCAAAGGAAGATAAAGGTGTAAATAATATTTACAAAAGAAACTTCTCTGTGGACAGCTGTCATCAGTTCATAAGTATCTTAGAAAATGAAAATTGGTTAGATGTTATGAAACAGTCAAGTACAGATGAGGCATATAGTGTATTTGCATCGATTTATATGATGAACTTTGAGATGTGTTTTCCAAAGAAACTGACGAGAGTCAAGTCTACTGGGTACATAAAGTCAAGTTCTTGGATGACTCTTGGAATTAAGAAATCATGTGAAAACATGAAAAAACTGAATTCAGAGTTGAGGAAGTGTACAAATATTGATTTTATAGAATATGTAAAGAGGTATAGGAAAATATACCGCAGAGTAATTGCAAATGCAAAGTTATTAAGTAATAATATGGAAATAAAACAGTCCAGAAATAAAACTAAAATAGCATGGGAAATTGTGAGAAAAGAAACAGGGGTACCTACCAAAGACAAGGAAATTATTCTAAAAGATGAGGAGAATAAAATGGTAGATAAATATGCCATGCCTAATTATATAAATAATTACTTTTTAAATGTACCCCAGACATTAAGCAGGAATCTTGGGGAGCAGATTAAGATGGAAGCACCCAAGGCAGCCAGCAGTATGATGGCAGTTCCAACAAACGAAAAGGAAGTTTTAAAAGTGATTAAAAGTCTGAAGTCCAAGATGTCAGCTGGAGTAGATGAGGTGCCAGTAATATTAGTAAAGAAAACAGCTAATCAGATAGCGAAACCATTGGCGCACATAGCGAACTTGTCAATGGCTGAGGGCGTGTTTCCACAAAAACTGAAAATTTCTAAAGTCATTCCCCTGGTGAAAAAGGGTGATAAACTTAAAATAGAAAACTACAGACCTGTCTCACTCCTCCCAACTTTCTCTAAAGTTTTAGAGATACTAATGAAATATAGAGTCACACATTATCTTAATATGCACAATCTGATAAACAGTAATCAGCATGGATTTCAAGCTGGGAGAAGTACCGAAACAGCTGTACTAGAATACACAAAAGAAATAATCACTAAATTGGAAGAGGGAAATAGTGTAGTTGGGATAAATCTAGATTTGTCAAAAGCCTTTGACACTGTTGACCACAGCATACTTTTGAAAAAGATTGAAGCTATAGGTATCAGAGGACCGGTAAAAAAGTGGTTTGAGTCTTATCTGGAAAAGAGGATGCAGGTGGTTGAAATTACAGCACCAAATATTAATCAAAAAATTAAACTAAGATCAGATCCAAGGGAGGTCACAGTAGGGGTACCCCAAGGAAGTGTATTAGGCCCCTTGCTGTTCCTCATTTACATTAATGATATTCAGGTGTCAGAGAGAAAAGCTAGAATCATGTTATTTGCTGATGATACTAGTTTAATAGTTAGTGATATGAAGCAGTCACTGCACAATACTGTGGACCATGTCCTACAAGATTTACAAAAATGGTTTAGTGCTAACAAGCTAACACTGAATGCAAAAAAAAACTAATTATGTGCAATATGGAAAAATAAGTGAACAGGACGACCTAAATCCCACCATGGAGGGCAAACAACTTGAAAGAGTACAGTGTGCAAAATTCCTGGGTATGCACATTGATGAGAAGATTAATTGGAAGGACCATGTGGTGAACTTAGCACTAAAACTAAATTCAGCATGTTTTGTGCTTAGAATAATATCAAGAGTTTGTAGTAATGACTGTACCAGATTAGTATATTTTGGCTATTTTCAGTCCATTGCATCCTATGGGATAGTATTCTGGGGAAAAACAAATTGTCGTCTAAATGAGATTTTCAAATTGCAAAAACGTGCTATTCGGATAATGACCCACAGCCCACCTCAAACACATTGTAGACCCCTTTTTAAAGCATTAAAAATTTTAACAATTCCATCATTATACATTCTGAAATGTCTGTTGGTGATCAAAAGAAATCAGGACAAAATGAAAACCAATACAGACTTCCATAATTACGACACACGGCAATGTAAAGATCTCCACATACAAGCTGTAACAAGGACCCGAAGCCAGAAACATGTATGTAATCAAGGCATCAAACTTTTTAATGCACTACCAAAACATATCAAAGAGCTGGAA
This sequence comes from Schistocerca nitens, assembly GCF_023898315.1. Classification (NCBI taxonomy): domain Eukaryota; kingdom Metazoa; phylum Arthropoda; class Insecta; order Orthoptera; family Acrididae; genus Schistocerca; species Schistocerca nitens. Next base: position 13,123,955 of record NC_064623.1, on the reverse strand, counting down.
AATGAGGATAAATTTAAAACTGTTCTAAAGACCCACATGCTTGACAAATGCTATTACAGCATAAGTGAATATCTCTGCCCAACTGTATAAAATATATTTTTAAGTTAAAGTGACAAATAAAATTACATCAGTGCATAATAAATTATGTTATAAAAACACTTATTAGTTGTATATTGTATTAAACATAAGATAGATTAATATGAATTCAGCACAGATACAAATTTTGTAAAGATATTATATAGTTGTTAAAATGTACCCTGACAAATCCTATATCACAAATGTGATCATTGGGATGATAATAAATAAATAAATAAATAAATAAATTAGCCATGAAGAGTCATGAATTACCGAAATTTTTGCCAATACCAGTAACCAAATCTAAACTTGACAATAAAAGACGACAATTTTTGTAATAAACCGTGACTCCTATCAAGACCCTTTCGTCCCTGTTATCTAACCACGAAAGATGTCTGATATACCTCCATTCTGAAGTAACAAAGTGTGCATGCATTTAAAGATGAAGTGCATGATGTGAAGTTCTGTGACGGAGATACGAACCCAACACGTAATCCGATTGTTAACTAAGAAAAATCAAATGTTACGTATCGGTTTTTCTTACGAGCCGCTAGGTGTCTGAATCTAAAATAAGGATACAAACTTTTGTGCCTAAGCGACAATCGAACTGCACACCTACCGTGCATCCACGAATATAGCTTAAGTATCAGTTGCTTACTCATGAACAGTAAGATGTGTGCGTGTTTGACCAGAAATAAGGACACCTGTTGCGATTCTTGGCAACACATGAACAGACATTGAAATTGCGCGTTAATTTTCACTAGCAGATGGGTGTGCACTTGATAAAGCTAGAAATGTAATTATGAATATTTTTGTACTGGATCAGGTTTCAGACCCACATACTTACCTTTGGAGGAGACCTAGAGAAGATTGCAGTCTTGGGAAAAGGAACGAAATGACTGAACTACTGTTCCGAGAGAGTCAGATCCTCGACAGAGGAGATACGAATTCGAATCACAGTCCAGCACCAAATTTTTAAACGTCTCTAGTTCAATCAAGTACAAGTAAAATAACAGCCCTGTCCCTTTAAATGGCTATCGGTTCATCAAATAAAATAAAATTTTCTAATGTAAGTAAGCTTACTGGCGACTGTATTTCTGGTTACCATGACTTCCGCTGTGTCATTTCCCAACGTAAACCGGCTCTGCCTAGTTGGTAATGAAGGAACGTGATGTTTAATGCGGATTCTGGATTATAACGTCTTTCTCTTGAGGTTACCAGAGGTAAAATAAATCTGTTTGTGCCTCTTAAAAGTAAATGCCTGAACCCACGCATTGCACCTGTGATAGTTCGTTCCACCAGACCATTGTGGCCACATTACCCAGCCCCAGGAGTGTGCTGTAACGGATGATGTGCTTAGCTTACAAAATTAGTCACCGGTGGAAAAAATGCGAGTCTATTAAATGGTCATGTAGAAGCAAGCTTCTGACGCAGAGATTATGCTATTCTCATGTCAGCAGGATGTAAAGACTTTTCTAGGCATCATAGGCTGGATGTGAAGCCATTTTGATTTTTCACAAATTCAACAAATTTCTTAGTCCGAGAAAATCCACTGTGAAGCGTGAAGTTGCCGGATAATTCGATTATTACTGTTATTATTAATATCATTTTATTCATACCGCCGCTGGAACACGACCGTAGTCTTCAGGTAAAACGCGAGACCAGCTTATATGACGTCTGGCGACCGAAAGCACATATCGACAAAATTTTTATCGCCTCTTTCCTCTCGGTGCTGAGGCTATGAGTGTAATTCAAGCGAATCTACAATATCATATTAGCTGGTCTCGCGTTTTACCTCAAGACTACGGTCGTAGTCAAGAGTAATGTACTAAGACCGGAGTCAAGACCTCCTCTGGGAAGTGCCGCAGTCTGTATGCTGTCAGATCGAGCATATTGCCGGACATAGATTTCTGAGAGGAGCACGACTGTATTGTCCACCTTACGTGAACGACTCGGCGGTCAATGTTTTGGTCTGAGACTGTATCTACAACACATATTGCACACTGAAGACCCAGAAGAATTTTAAAAAAAAGTAGTTTATGAGAGCAACGTTAACCATAGCGTTCAAAGTATCCATAGTATTGTATACGTGTGTGTAAACGCCTTCCAATGACCACTCAAGGAAGACAAGGATACATAGTCTAGCTTCAATATTACAAATACGCCTCAGTTTGTGGATGAACTCAGACTTAGGTTGATAATAATTTTGAAAATTTAGCAGCACTGTACCCATTGGTGTTAAACTCGTTTTCAACCAATGATTCCCATAGCTACAGGGATACTACTTGTGATACCTCTTTGACAAAATACTTAAGCAGTTTTATCAGACGAAAAGATCAACCTGACACAAACTGTGGGAAGTTTGTTTTACAACCTTCGTACCTGGATATTCAGCTTTTTCCTATTTGAGATATCTGTGAACGTTGCTGCTTAAGACGATTTAAGCAGAAACTAAATTCCCTCAGCTTCGACAATGTTTAAAGAAATCGTCTTATCGGCACTAAATCGTGGTTTGTGAATTGTTTACCGGCCGTACTCTTCCGTATTTTGCCGGTTGGAAGGCGAAAGCATACTGAAAAATTTCACACAGAAATTACTGTTACAGTGTACTTATGGAGCCAAATGAGTGAATTGCGTATTTTCCGGGGAGAAAGAGCACTGGCAAACAGTCTTCGCTACATTAGGTTATTTAAACTGGCGTCACTCTGAGCTAGAATTTATGGTCACCGACTAAGTGTAAGGTCAACGTTTCGGATGCGAGTTTTGCGACTGTGAAATACTTTCCTACATTATAGAAGCGAATATTAAATTTGAACTAATATTGCGAAAATTTTGTACTTGGACAGCTTAGAATGAAAATACTTCTGTTTATTGCAAAGGGAAACAATAGATTTTCTAAAACACTGTCTGTCATACACAACTTGAAACAGGTCATGTCGACCAAATCATGTGGCAGAACTGACAGCAACGTATATCGGAAGGCAGTAAGATCTCTTGCCTTTTGGTTTGTCAGTACTCGATAGCCATTTCTAGGCGAAAGTAAATGAAGAAAGGCAGTGCGTTTGTGTTACCAAGTAACGTCTTCGTCAATTACTTTAGTTTTATTGTAATCTACGAGTAATTGCTGGTGTTTGATATTAACATGAAAAGGATTCCGTAGGATTGACAATTGACTCTTGAGGATTCATACTGCGAAGTAGAAAAGTATTTTGGCCAGATTAAAATTCCAAAGGTCTCAGGTTCAATCCCCAGTCCATTGTAAACTGTAAGGCCTCTTGTCTGTTCAGATGTTGGAGGAAGGCAATGGCATGTCACAAACATTACCATGCCAAGTATAGTATAGTTGTATCCAAAACAATATTCAGATTGACAATTGCTGTTCAGCTAAATGAAGATGTTTAGCAACTGTTCCTGCACATTTTTTGTCTCGTTTCCTAGATGGGTACTATGTGCACACAATGCCTGGGCATCACTTTTGAATCTAGGGCAGTTCCACGAGTCTGGCTTTATTTTATCACTTTGATGATAAAGACCTCGAACCATTATACAACAATTTTACTCTATTTCATACATAAACGTAATTTTTGTAATAGTGTATTACATTGGTCTCATAACACAATAATTCAGCACATCTATTTCCAGAAAAATTGTTATGGAGAGGAATTAATGGGAAACAAAATGATATAGAAGATACATGCCTTAAATATTTTACTAACTAGATTTTAAAAATGTAATTTTGGGGGATTCTTTTGCAGTAAACTACAAAGGAAGTTGTTAATATGAAGGCTATATTTTAATGGCCTAGCCAATCTATCTCAAATTGCAGCACAGCCAACATATACTGAATTATGTGCAATCTCATAAGAGTCAAGGAATGTAAGTCACTCTATTATAATTTTGTCATTCTGGTACTCCATTTTCATCATTCTAATAGAAAATATTGTTAAAACATACTTCTTGTAACTGCCATGAGACTTCTATTTATCTTTTGAATCTGTATTCGCATGTCTATTTTCCATAAGAAAGCAACATTTAGGGTTTTCGAGTAATAGGAGACAGCAATAAAAACGTCAGCCTGGGGACCTTAACAATTAAATACATTGAATAACAGCTATTGAAATGTATTGGCTCAAGAAACATAGTTCTTCATTGTTGTTACTATATGCCTTTCCAACGCTTTAAATAAAATAGTTTTCAAGGGTAACTAGAAGATGAAAATTTAGGTGAGGTAACATTTGTTCAGTTCCAGCACTTCTCAAAACAAGAATGAAGCTTTGAAGTAAATGTATTTTTTAACAGAACTGGTAATCGGATGGTTTGTCATGGAACAGTCCTCTTAACATTTATAAGGCAGGGTAGGTAGTACTGTACCTTGTTGCTGACAAGTGGTTAAAAAATAGTTTTGCATCAGTCACATATGTTATATAGCACCATTGAAAGTGAATTGCCTTTGAGAATCCCACACTCACATGAGTGAGCCCAGTTAATGTTTAAGTTGTAGGACAGTTCTTTCTACCAATTTAATATTTGCATGTCGTGTGAAGTGTTGAGCATCAAATGTTGACCTGCAATGGATGTAGTGGCAGTAGACTGGCTATGAAGAATGTCACACAAATCTTGGATGGAATGGGTACTATAAATTGAGAGAAAAGTTAATCATTCTCCTACTAACCTCGAGGGAATTACATGGATTGAAAATGTAGTTAAAATGATATATGTGAAAGATTAAGATGTAGGGCTGCTGCACCTTTACAAAACCACCAGGAGGTATTTGCCTTCTATGTATTGTCATCCACATGGAAAGAGTTGCTATTCTGCAGTACCAGGTATGGGTTCACAATCTCAACATCTCAAACATGTACTCATGAGTGCACCACTGTAGTGTATATTTCAGAGTAGATGTGTGAAATTTCGGTACTCGAGCTAATTTTATTGCATCCTGTCTAAGACAAAAATGTAAAATAAGGGAAAAGCAATTGGCTTAAAATACTTCATATAGTTAAATACAGTGCCATCCCTACAGACAACTGACATGACACCGAATGTAGATTTACTTGCAGGAACCAAATGTTTGTATTTAAAGCCGTGTTTGGGCATTTCAGTAGCCTTGGGATTGTACTGGTATGTTAATGCTGAAAATTTACCTACTTCTGTTGTGAGATGTATAAATTTTACAGTAACTTTTCCCTCATGTGTTACTGATTTGTTATTGCACTAAACGTATCAAAAAGATGTAAACCTATTATGATCCAACACACACACACACACACACACACACACACACACACATTAATAGATGTCTAACACATTTATATACTTTTGATCTTCTTTACCTGTTTTACAGCTAAGTTCAGAAACGGATACCAGGACTGATTTGGATTAGTACCAATTTGGAGAGTGAATACATTACAATGTTGTAAAATCGAAAATGTGGACCACAGACCAAGAGTCGACTTATCACAAATGTGCTGCTAGTGTCCCTGTGTGCTATGAACAGCTTTGTTGTTATTGTCATTATGCAGAGTAAGCACTGTGAAGCCCAGAAACTGCAACTGGCTATTCATATTCTACTTTAGCAATGAATGTAGCCATGTGGCGAGTTAACAATGACACTTAAGAAAAAATGCAAATCTTACTCTATAATATTAATGTAGATAGTGTCATCTCTAGCCATAAACAAATATGTGAAGCATTCAATAACCATCACTGCAACAGCCCCCTACTCCATTGATCAGACATAAAGTTATCACCAGGGACACTTGCTCGATCCAGTCTCACTAGCTGATATCTTCAGTATTATAAAACTGAAAACAAATTCTCATATGGTTTTGATGGCAAATGATAATCTGTCCAGAGAAGTGGATCAAAACACCAAAATGCTTTGCACATTCACACTCATATTTCATTCAATTTTGAGGCATCTCAGATCAAGAAATGATCTGTATATAAAGAACAGAGCAGTGTAAGGCACATGGTAGTTTTACATAACCAAGTGTCGAAAAACAAGGGGACAGACAAAAATTCAGAGAAAGTAAAAAGCTTCAAGAAATTCTATATAGCTAAATAATTAGTGAATGAGTAAAATGAGTGTCCTGTAAGTGCTTCTTACAGTAGTGTATTATTTATTAACATAAAATTAAGAACGACATTCAGATTCCAACAACTGTGGTACAACAGCTGTTCACTACATTCTTTGTAAAGAAAATCAATGAAAGTGCTTGGGCTTCCGTGGCCAGCCAGTCAACATAAAAGCTTTCTGGGTACGATACGGCGTCATAATGTATAAAATTACTGCTGCTGGAGAATAACCAACGTGTTGGCCATGGTTGCAGCAGCCTTCTTATGATGCTGTACCATATCCAGAAAACTTATGTCTAATACCAATGAAAGTTTACTGAAGCATTTCTTTTCAGGCATTGATAATTTATGAATCACTAAGTTTCATCTGAATGCAAACCCACCAAAATTACGAGTCTTCAGTTATGTAAGCAACAAGCCTTTCTCTAGAGATTGCATCACAATGATGAAGGATTTTACATCGTAATACAATGAATGCTCAACATATACATTCAGATTATATAAGGTTTATTTGCACAAAGACATTACAATTATACAGTGAAATACAGATTAATCTGCCAATGAACTTTACAAACAATGATCAGGATTTCTCATAATACAGTGAAGGACAGCGTAAAATATATAGACATTACAATCACACTGAAATATGAATCTGTCAGACAGTGAATTCCATAAAATACACTTCCTTTACATCATCTGAATTATTTGTACTCTTTACATGATCATCACAACAGCAGTGCATTAAATGATATGAAATTATCTGAATAACGAGTAATTATACTAGTTTATGAAAAAGATGACATTTGTGAAACTGGCAGCAATGCCAATAAATATCGCAGAAAAGTCTGGTACTTATGCACAGTCAGTGCATTTTTTAGTTCTAGTATGACTGTCAAACATCGTTCATGTTTTACAACTGTAGAATGTTTGTGTTCCAAATCAACATTATATAATGGACAGCATAGTATATCAGTTGCATAGTTTCCTTTCCTTTTGGGAATATGAGCGTAATAGCAGTAATGAGTTCTACAGTGCTTGGTGATTGACCATGAAGTCTTCTCGTTCGCTCGGCAAAGATCAGATGTAGAAGGGTAGTTGGTTGCTGTTGTCTTGAATTCGCCTGCCAAAGGTTGATATCAGCAAAATGTTCTTCAGGAATGACCAGCAACATCTTGGAACAGCCCATCTAGTACATGAAACATTTTTAAATATATGAACACCACACAAAATCTGAATATACCTGAAAAATTGATGTCGTTAGTAGAGACAGGGGTACTTTTTTATGAAGTCAATGTTCTAACCAAATTAAAATCCTGCTGGACCAGGAGAGCAGAGGATGGAGGGGGGGGGGGGGGTGATAGGAGATTTGCAGATCACTGTGTGCATATCAACAACTCAACACTTCTGCTTTACAGTATTACTGGTCTTCTTTCATCCTTAAGCGTTTACATTCTACAACTACTTTCCTATGACATTTATATATTCCAGAATTCAAAACCAGAACAGCTGTTGGCATGAGTGACAAAAGTAGATAATTTAAGGTGTTGCGTAACAACTCAAATCACTTAAAGGCAAGTCTTCGGGTCCAGGTGGTATACCAGTCATGTTCCTTTCCGAGTATGCAGATACAATAGCACCTTTCTTAGAAATCATATACAACCTCTCACTTGACGGAAGGTCTGTTCCTAAAGACTGGAAAGCAGCACAGGTCACACCAATATTCAAGAAAGAAAATAGGAGTAACTCATTGAATTACAGACCCATATCACTGAACTAAATTTGCAGTTGGATTTTGGAGCATATACTGTACTATAACATGAATCACCTTGCGGAAAATGACAGATACATAACCAACACGGATTCAGAAAACATTCTTCTGCAACACAGGTAGCTCTTTATTCCCATGAAATGATGAGTGCTCTCAACAAGGGATATCAGATAGGTAGGACAGAATGAAGTCAAGTGCTGAGAGAAATAAAGATTGAAACAAACCTTCAGTTTCAGAAAGAAATCTAACAGCAAAATCCTGCCACATTACAGGAATCAGCATAATTTTTTTTCCACCCAATTTCATCACAGTAAATGTGAAATGCCAGCTATCTTCAGTGCATCAAAATATTCGAGGGCTTAGAAGTAAAATTAATGAACTACTTATGTGCATTGATGGATTAGAGTCATTGAACCTAGTTGATATAAACTACCTCTCTGAACATCATGTGACCACTGGTATAGTAGACATGTGAAACCTTACAGAATTGAAGTTAGCCTCTTACTTCTGTAGACAAAATATGGAGAAAGGAGGAGTTGCGACAGTTTTAAATTTAAGAATCTTGACATTAATAAATTTTTCTTAGAGTAGCACTTAGAAGCATGTGCAACAGAGATACAATTTCGTAGTAGGTCCTTTATAAAGTAACCCTACACAGAGCACCTTCAGGAAATTTCTACCTGTTTTTAAATGGTCTTCAAGCTTTATTATCTCATCTAAAAAAAAAAAAAATAATAATAAAATGAATTTTACGAGCCATATTCAGGCAGAAAATCGTAGGCAAAATTGTCCAAAAATTCAGAGTTTTACTTTTAATAACTCAGCGACTGAAGGTATGATGAATGTGAAACTTGGTATCTCGTAGCCTAACAATGTAAGGTTCTCAAATATACAGTTTCATTTACGTATCATTTTTCCAATGCTGAATAAATTAAGTGAAAAGTTGAAGATTTTGTAAGGTGGTCAGAATGTAATGTTTTGGACCTGAATTTGCAAAAAACTGTGTTCTATAAAACTTATTTCATTATCCAATGTGGGCTATCAATGCTAGATAAATTAAATCAAAGTTGGACGCAGGAAATGCAATGTGAAAAAAATGTAAACTTCGGATTCTTATATCTCCGAGTACACACATGTTGAACATGAAAATTAATACACAATATATCACTAGCAACATTTCATTCATCTACTACTTTCCAATGGTCTGAAAATAGGACTCATTTGACACTTCTTTTACCAACACAGTTTTTATTAAAGCTACAAAACTAGTCTCATTCTAGACATGTTTGAAGGAGCCCCCTCCCCTGATTCATGGGTTTAATTTCAAATATGTGATAACAATGCTACACAAATTTGGGGCAAAGTAACTGGAAAAATCGCACTATGAATAAAGTCTTAACTTCGGTTTTTGATATTTTGTTGATTAACGGCTGGATAAACATGAAGCTGCGGACAACAACAACTTGTGAACGTAAAGTTTTCCAATATAAAATGTCATTCATGTAATACTACCCACATTTCTACAAAACCAATTCAAACTTAATTTTTGTAAAAATTACAAAAATATATCACATTCAATTAGCTTCCAGAAAATTTGTTTTCCACACCGGTTTTCGAACTAATCACAGTCAGAAAGAGCATGCTTTCAAGCAGCCAGAAAATCATGCTCGATTTTTCAGTGTATGCTAACAATACCTGAAAATGAGCAACAAATTTGAGAGTTGTACGTCGTTTTTATTTTTAAGTTGATAAGTAACAGCTCACAATATAGCGCTGGTCCATGGTGAGGCTTTCACTACCATTTCAGGAATATGAATCAGCAAACTCATCACCATAGGGGTCAGGCCCAATAGCTGTGCAGTACCAGCCATGGGTGTGTTTCTTCATCCACATTCCCAAGCCTGTAATCTGCTTTCTTAATTTAGGTTCCAAAGCCGTATGGTACCTGCCTATTTACAAAGCCATTTGCTGAGTACCTGAAATCCTCTGTTCATTGTCTCAAGACTACTGATTATTTGCTTCAGCCATTTCCATGCTAGACAGCATGTGAGATATGATCACGGCATTATCTCTAAACAATGTCATCACGGACCAATGCAATACAGTGAGATATCACTCGTCAATGAGACACAGCAGAACATGGTCAACAGGTTGTTGAAATCTAGCCTGTTATTTGGGTTCATTCCCTCAAATTTGTCCAGAATTTTCTAAAAGCAAGTTGAATGTGACTTATTTTAATTTTTAGAAAAATTAAGTTTGAACTATAGTCATGGGTGATTGGAATTCGAGAGTAGGAAAAGGGAGAGAAGGAAACATAGTACGTGAATATGGATTGGGGCTAAGAATTGAAAGAGGAAGCCGCCTGGTAGAATTTTGCGCAGAGCATAACTTAATCACAGCTAACACTTGGTTCAAAATTCATGAAAGAAGGTTGTATACATGGAAGAACCCTGGAGATACTAGAAGATATCAGATAGATTATATAATGGTAAGACAGAGATTTAGGAACCAGGTTTTAAATTGTAAGACATTTCCAGGGGCAGATGTGGACTCTTAATCTACAGTTCATAACCAATAGATTGTGGTCAAACTCAAGAAACTACAAAAAGGTGGGATTTGAGGAGATGGGACCTGGATAAACCGACTAAACCAGAGGTTGTAGAGAGTTTCAGGAAGAGCATAAAGGAACAATTGACAATAATGGGGGAAAGATAAACGGTACAAGAAGAATGGATAGCTTTGAGGGATGAAGTAGTGAAGGCAGCAGAGGATCAAATAGGTAAAAAGACGAGGGCTAGTAGAAATCCTCGGGTGACAGAAGAAATATTGAATTTCATTGATGAAAGGAGAAAATATAAAAATGCAGTAAATGAAGCAGGCAAAAAGGAATACAAACGTCTCAAAAATGAGATCGACAGGTAACATAGCTACTGCCTACAGGAAAATTAAGGAGACCTTTGGAGAAAAGAGAACCACTTGTATGAATATCAAGGGCTCAGATGAAAACCCAGTTCTAAGCAAAGAAGGGAAAGCAGAAAGGTGGAAGGACTATATAGAGGGACTATACAAGGGCGATGTTGAGGACAATATTATGGAAAAAGAAGAGGATGTAGATGAAGATGAAATGGGAGATAAGATACTGCGTCAAGACATTGACAGAGCACTGAAAGACCTAAGTCGAAACAAGGCCCCGGGAGTAGACAACATTCCATTAGCACTACTGACAGGCTTGGGAGAGCCAGTCCTGACAAAACTCTACCATCTGGTGAACAAAATGTATGAGACAGGCAAAATACCCTCAGACGTCTAGAAGAATATAATAATTCCCATCCCAAAGAAATCAGGTGTTGACAGATGTGAAAATTACCAAACTGTCAGTTTAATAAGTCACGGCTGCAAAATACTGACACGAATTCTGTACAGACGACAAATGGAAAAACTGGTAAGGAAGATCAGTTTGGATTCTGTAGAAATATGGGAACACGTGAGGCAATACTGACCCTATGACTTATCTTAGAAGCTAGATTAAAAAAAGCCAAACCTACGTTCCTAGCATTTGTAGACAGAGAAAGGTTTTGACAATGTTGACTGGAATAATCTCTTTCAAATTGTGAAGGTGGCAGGGGTAAAATACAGGGAGCGAAAGGCTTTTTACAATTTGTAAAGAAACCAGGTGGAAGTTATGAGGCGAGGGACATGAAAGGGAAGCAGTGGTTGGGAAGGGAGTGAGACAGGGTTGTAGCCTCTCCCCGTGTTATTCAATCTGTATATTGAGGAAGCAGTAAAGGAAACAAAATAAAAATTCGGAGTAGGTATTAAAATCCATGGAGAAGAAATAAAAACTTTAAGGTTCGCCGATGACATTGTAGTTCTGTCAGAGACAGCAAAGGACTTGGAAGAGCAGCTGAACGGAATGGACAGTGTCTTGAAAGGAGGGTATAAGATGAACATCAACAAAAGCAAAACGAGGATAATGGAATGTAGTCGAATTAAGTCAGGCGATGCTGAGGGAATTAGATTAGGAAATGAGACACTTAAAGTAGTAAAGGAGTTTTGCTATTTGGGGAGCAAAATAACTGATGATGGTCGAAGTAGAGAGGATATAAAATGTAGACTGGCAATGGCAAGGAAAGCGTTTCTGAAGAAGAGAAATTTGTTAACATCGAGTATAGATTTAAATGTCAGGAAGTCGTTTCTGAAAGTATTTGTATGGAGTGTAGCCATGTATGGAAGTGAAACATGGAGGATGTGGGCTGCAGTACGTATTGGGAGATGAAGAAGCTTGCACAGGGTAGAGTAGCATGGAGAGCTGCATCAAACCCTTCTCTGGACTGAAGACCACAACATCAAGTTTGAACTGATGTTTTAGAAATTTCGAAAGAAGTATGTGAATGATATTTTATACTGGGTAACCTTATATTGCAAAGTTGTTGAGTCTAAAGTTTCATGTTTTATGATTACTTTAATCAGTAAGCTATAAGAAGCCAAAGATAAAACTTTATTCGCAGCATGGTTTTTCTGGCTACTTTGCCTCAATTTACGGAGCAGTATTAGGCCTGGATGAAAATTAATCCCACTGTCTGGGGGCAGGGGGAGCTTAAAAGACATTGGTTAGAAGGACATTAGTTATGACACTTTAATAGAAAATTGTATTTATAAATGAAGTGTGGAATGTATCCCATTTTAATCATTTCATAAAGATCATCATCTTGTGGATGAATTTGTACATCATTAGACAAAAGTAACTGAAATTTTGTATCCCAAATCATCCTGATTCTGATCTATTGGATGTTAAGTTTCATGATCAGCACGTGTTTACTCTATGAGATGTAAAAATTCAAAGTTTATATTTCTTCCGTGCCACAATTTGCATGTCCATGATTCAAATTATTTAGCATTGATAGCTCACATTGGGTAAGCAAAAACTTTTTTGGTCTTTTTTTTGTTAAAACAATGGTGTTTTAATGAGTCCAGTTTGGAAAGAGTAATAGAACAGTTCTTTTGCAAAATCAGGTCAAAAAGACCACATTTTTCACCTACTTACCAAATCTACTTTCCATTTAATTTATTCCATACTGGAAAGTGGTACAAAAACAAAACTTTATACCTGACAACCTTGTGTTATTGGATTACATACCAAGTTTCATGTTCATCATACCATTAGTCCCTGAGATATATATATATATATATATATATATATATATATATATATATATATATATATATATATATATATATATAAAGCCAAACTCTGAAATTTTCTGGGCAATTTTGTGGCTGAATATGATTTGTAAAATTCTTTTCATTATTGTTCTTATGAGAATGCATAAAGTGGTACAAGATGGCCTAATTTCATTTCATCAACAAAATTTTGCCCAAGGTAACATCTCAAATTCACCATAAATTTACATTCACTCTGCACATGGAGTAAAGCGAGCGGCTGTATCTCTGCCACTATTGCTGCAACAAATGTTAAACTTTATCAGTGTTCATGGGAGACGTGTGAATGTTCAATAAAATTTCAGTGAAATCTGTGATAGACAAGCAGGAAAAGTTTCTGAAATTAATGGACTGACCTACTATATAGTAGTTTATTGTAAAGTTGAAGCAGAGACAGACATTGTTCTTATTACTGACAGTTAATGTGCACATCCAAACGCAACATCATTTGCTCTTTCCCTTGCAAACTGCCCGAGTCACCTATACTTCTGGACCTCAGCATAATTCACCCCATGAAAGCAAGAGTATGGCTGCTGTGCAGAGATCCATTTCATTCCTCAAAAGACAGACAGACCTGAAAAATTAACATTATACAGACCACACACGTTACTGCGTGGAATGCTTTGACTCAACAAAGACTACATGTCCAATAAGTTCTGCTGTAACCGTGCATGGACTTGATACTGTTACCAGCTATTTTTACTTATTTCAGTCAGTTTTTTCAGCATTACGTGAGTACATAGACTATAGCTCTGAAAAATGATTTGTCCAAAAGCCAGAAAAGTTCTCTTGTTAATATGCTTTACATGTCTCAGCATGTGTAATACTATGACTTACCTTGACTCCTTAATTCATTTTCATTCAAGTGCGAATGTCATTTAGCAGGTGTGGTATCTAGAGTTTGGTTTGGTACAAGTTGCTGTCTGATCAGTTACACTCCTTGTATGGTCCAAACAAGTTGCACACTACTTTTGAGAAAATGTTTAACTGATTGTCAAACCAGGAAAACAAATGCAAATAGGCATTTAACATTGATTTGTAAAATATACTGATTATAAGCATAAAATGAGGTCACTGAGTGGTGGTAAATGACAGGAATTAAAAAAGCTGAGTCATTTTTTTTAACACTTTAATTGTTCCAATATTATAAATAAGCATACAAAGGGTATTGGAACAACTGCCATGGACTTAGGGACCCATCCTGGCATTCGCCTGACACTATCTGGGGAAACCATGGAAGACCCAGATCAGGATGGCAGAGGAGGGTGGGATGTTACAATATACAATTAAAATTTATAATATACTCAAATGCACAGTTCACAATTACAATTTAACTACAAACACAAAGACAAGTCACAATTACACTGAAACTATTATCACCAAATGCACAGTTCAAAATTACAGTTTATAATCACTACTCCTCCGTTGCCCTTCACAGATGCGACATCTGATGCCCTCAGCTTCAACCTGTAAAAACAATGAGCCAACACCCTAACATTTGCATGACAAGATGTTGAGCTCATAAGGACTTTAGTAAGGAAACAGGACAAAGCATGCAATTTGAAGAAATGATTAACACAATACGGCATATGTGGTTCGTAAAATCATTTATAATAAACTCAAACAACTACTGCATCAACTAATTTTGGTGTGAGTAAATGTAAATCCATAACATTGTGTAATTACGTCATGTAAGTTAGTTTATGGGTGACATGTCCTAGTGTGAGACCCAGGCACTCTTCCTAACATTGTAGCTAATGATCACACATCTAAAAAAAAACTCACAAAGAACTAGTGGTTGCTGGTGATTTTAATATACATGTCCTGAAAAACACTGAAATCAGTTACATTGACATTCAATTTAATTTCTACTGTAAATTTCCCAACTAGGGTATACAAATGTGCTAAGACAGCCACTGACAATATATTTATAGCCAATTCTAGGCAAGTAAGCCACATTACAAAACCAGTAGTAAATGGGTTATTAGCCTTACAGCTCATTACAATATTTACTGCAAAACATTGAAGAAGGTTATCCAGAAATCTAAACACCAGCATTAAGAAAAGAAGATAAATACATTCAGCAATAAAATAAAAACAATATGGGATACAGTTAAATCAGAGACAGGTAGGACGAGAAGTGGAGGAGGAACAAGTAGCTCAAAAAGTAAATGAAACCCTGATAAACAATGGAATATCCGAGACCAGTGTACACAAGCAATCTCAGTGAAATGAAATTTACACTTCACCCAAAGAAATAGAATCAACGTCCTTGAAATCAAACCATTCTAGTGCTTACAATAACACATCAACAAAGTTAATAAACGAGTGTTCATGTGAGCTTAGTCATATCTAAAGTTATTTGTGTAATCAATCACTTATTACAGGAACATTCCCGGGCTGGCTTAAATATGCTGAAGTTATACCTCTCCACAAGAAACAGAAATGCTGTCAAATTACCGACCAATCTCACTTGGTAAGAAACAAATGCAATTAAAGCTCAAAAACTAATATGGTCTATATTAAAAATAAAAAACTTCCCTTTATATGCCTCAGCTGTTGATTATTCTTGGACAGCCCTTTATTCTTCCTCCATGGCCTGCAGTTGACTTCCTTCACCTTGATCTCCTGCTTGTAGTCCGTGACAATACATCCTAACATCCACATCACTGGTATGATCTGGAGGGGAAAAGTAATAAACATCAAATGTACTGCTACCTCAGTAAAGTATGTGTTATGCTTTTGTCAGTCAGGGAACTGATGAGTATAAATATCCTAACATCAGTTTACCATGCTCTTGCACTAAATCCTAACATATGGCCTCATATTCTGTGGCCACAGTTCTGAGTCCAATAAAATATTTAAGCTCCAAAATAAAGCTGTCAGGATGGTGTTATTTAAAAAGCAGGGAGACTCATGTAAACAAGTATTCCAAAAACTAGATATTCTTATACTTCCATGCCAGTATAGATTGGAGATACTAAGCTTTACCAAGCTAAATATTGGCAGCCTGAAGCAGAATCTGGACTACCACCAGCAAGACACTAGAGGGAAATACTTGCTGACACAGTTTACCCTTTCCTTTCAGCATATAGCTGATAGTGTAAAATGTATGGGGATTAAACTTTATTATCATCTACCACTAAACACAAAAACCCAGCACATTTTAAAATAAGGCTTGTCAGTATTATTAAAATACTGTTTTTGTAACATGACTATTTTGAATGCTATTTTTTTATGTAATGTATTTGCACACTTATCTTTCTCTACTATAATTTACCTTCAAAATGTAAATTTCAATATGGCCTAAACAACTGTCAAAGTTCATCTATTTGTATGTACTTATATTTATCCAGCAAATCATAACTACTGTATACATTGTGTAATGCTTATCTGTACTGAATTTGATTTTAAATTTATACACAAATTTTAATTAGGCCTTTTTGACCTTAATTGCAAACAACTTTTGAATGTACTAATACTGTATCCTGTAATCTATAATTCCCATACAATTGTGTAAGTGTAGGTGTATTTATTTGGTGTTGTGTATTTTTTAAATGCTTCAGAAGTATGACTTGTGCCATATCATGTAGTACTCTCTGAACACAACATTTGTTGATCAATAAAGAATGAATGAATGAAATTCTTAGACACTGAACATCAAACCGTCAAATTTGTAGTAACTAAAGCTGTTAATCAGAAGATATAATTTTATCCGATATGGTTTCACTTACATTTGTTGTAGTATGTTGGTGATGGGGCATCTGGTGCTGCTTTTACATTTGCAACTGTGCTGCAATCATATTTCTCTTTGCAATGCCACTTCTGTCATCCCTGTTGTAGAAGCCGACTACTCGTTCTTCAGCCGGTGCATCATCTTCTTCACCTGTGAGGATCATATACGTAAATACACACAAAAGAATTAGAAGTTATTTGTATATTCAGCTTATGTCGGTAGCGTTTACAAAATTATTGAAAATGTAGTAAAACAATGAAATGATACAGTTATTGCTGTATGGACCTTCGTTATCTTCTAACTCCAAGTTATCTTCCACGGCGAGATTGTGTAGCACACAGCACGCTCGGATGAAGTGCGCCATCTCTCTAGCACTCCTCAATTTCAGATGATACAACTGTCTGAAACGCTGCTTCAACAGGCCAAAGCAATGTTCCACAACGCACCTGTTTTTTGAGAGTGCCCTATTGAATTCACATTGCACTCTGGACATATTCCCTGTATTTCTAAAGGGTGTTAACAAATTTCTGGTGCAGGGATAGGCACTGTCACCCAGAATATGAAAATCTCCACACTTTTCTTCGATTGTGTGGTAGAGTGTGGACGTCCTGAAAACCCTCCCGTCGTGTACAGAGCCCGGATAGCCGACGAATAAGTCCCTAATCCGTCGATTTTGATCACAAACTACTTGAAGCTGAATAGAAAAATAATTCTTCCTATTCATATAGGACTGGGGATCTTTCCGAGGTCTATCAATCCTAATGTGGGAACCGTCGATTGCCCCAATCGCACCAGGCAATCCATTTCCCCGGAAATGGGCCTCAATCGCTCCTCTTTCTTCGGCGGACGGCCACTTTATAACCTCTCTTCCCAAATCACTAATAAAGTTTGTAACTCTCTGAATAACGCATCGCAGAGAAGAAATACAAATGTTAAATCTATCTGCTACATCCCTGAAACCTGCAGCTTCGTGGCCAGCGAACCACAAAAAGATCAATATATGCTGCAGTGGGAGCAGTTTCCCATTTCCCCCTGCCTGATAATTGTAGAATCTGGAATTCCTAAACCTTTCGCAAAGGTCATCTGCCACGTGACGCCGCACCCGAAAATGCTCTACAAATTCCCTGTCATTATATTGTGGCACCACATCCTCCACATAATTTTCAATCCTCTGTCTTTTTTGAGGTTGTAACATTTCCAGCTCCTCGTCGCTCCACAGAAAATCTGTCTCAGATTCGCTGGACATCTGGAATAAACAGTATCAATAAATTTCACGTTCAGTCAAGTCCTTCACACTCCTAATAAAGGTGACTTCATATGAGAATAAATAAATAAAATGCTTACCTTACAATTCACGACGATGAAGTGCAAACAGCAAGAGAGCAGACCTGTCGCCACAACAGCATGCAAGGGAATGGACAGTGAACACGCACGCACGTGGAGTCTGCCCCCACTCCAACTCACACAGCTCTGCGCATGCGCGAATCTGGCAGCTTGGCTGCGCCAGAAACATTTTTCCGGGTAGCGTCTGGCAGCTTGCTGCTACTGCTCGTACACCAAACAGCCCTACTTCGAGTAGCCAGAAAGCGGGAGAAAGCGCTGCTCATACACGAATTCAGCTCTGCGCATGCGCACGAGTCCGCTGGCAACTGCTCATACGAACCTATTGGCTCTTACCGCCAACCAATGAGATATCGGTGCCAGTTGCAATAGCTGCGTATAATAGTGATGGGCTAAACTGCGATTTTCCGATATCAGTGATTTCTGTGAATGCTACTTTTCAGTATCTGTTATTCTTAACTGTGATTTGTCGCAGTTAAGGAACATAGGTAGTGTATCCCTCCGCCACTGCTATTTCTGTGATTTCTGCTACTTCCGCGATTTCTGCTACTTCTGCGATTTCTGCGACTTCTGCTACTTCTGCGATTTCTGTGATTCCTGCGATTTCTGCGACTTAACACCGTATGAAAAAGTTACATCAGTCAACACAGAAAATTGCATCTCAACAAACCTGTCATTGGCAAGTGTGTTTTACGTTTTTTCTTCTGTTGGCTTTAATTTTGTATTAAAGAAACAACTGTGAAAATATTAATAGTGTAATTAATATGTAAGTAGCCGTACAGTACCGTAATAGTTCGTATTTACAAAATGAATTCTAACATATTGTTATGTTCACAGGTACCTGAACTACATTTCAGTCACTCAGAAAAGTGATAACTCAAAATATCATTGTCAACAGATCTGAAGAAATTGCCACTGCGTCTTTAGACCGTTTTAGTCAGACGAGAGGTTAGTTTCTAAGCGTTTCGATGGACTTAATTACTTCAGTGAGATCGTTCTTGCGAATGTGATATTCATTATAGCAAATATTAGCAATCTACTCTGTCAATTATATTGCTAGTAATTAATGACAGCAAAAATTGTTTAATAATCCTTGTGTTTTTGCAGACACAGTTCTGACTATGATTACTGGTTGCTGTACGTATCTATCCACATCAAGGCTGTTGAGAGAGACTCGTGAAGATTCAAGACAGCAGTTTAAAAGTGAAATAATTGTGAAATAAGTGTGTGAATGATTAAACTGTGTTTTATTGAAGTTGTTGTGCGATTTTAAAGGAATAATAAATGTCAAATACAGTGAGTGAATAATAAAAATCTCATTTTCCACATGTTTAAGCCGTCCTATACCCATAATTTTCCGCCACTTACTTATTGGTAAACACTTGTTGGAGAGTGACATGCCGCGCCCCCCCCCCCCCCCCCCTTTCTCCACAATCTTGGTGTGACACTGACCTGTAACATATCCCGAAGTCTACAATATGCATTTTGAGGCTGTTGATATGAAAGTGGGAAGTACAGATCTTCCAGTTAAATCAGGAATAGCTGAAGTGCATTACTTGAAAGTAACACAGGAAAAGCTTACTTATGTAGGTGGTAGTAGTGTCGGCAAAAAGTTCTTGTGTGTGAAGTTGCCATGTAGAACACCAGGTGTAAAACTTTTCTCCCGAGTCTTGAACTGTGTCGGAACAAAAGTGAGGCATTCATATGACTGTTTTCATTTCTCTACACTTATACAGATGTCTGAGTTCTGCTGTGTTAACATTGCAAAGTCCTGTAGGCATGTGGAGTATTAACCAAAACTGTCATATTGGAAGCAGAATCAAACACATTTGTTACGTTACTTGATATTTTCAGGAGAAAAAGGCAATGTTGCTTCTTATTAATATAATACATTCAGAGTCACAGCAGTATTTGACCAACCATAACTGATGCTGAATGTGCATGTCGTCATATAATATGAAGGGCTTATTTCAATAGTTGTACAAGTCCATTACCTACACTTTTCTGTCTATAATGCTTCTGAAATTAGTGATCCAAACAAACATAAATAAAGGTTCATCTCTAGCAAGAAGCCATATGCTTGAATATTTCTGGTATCTCAACTGCAGATTTTTCAGCGCTCATTTAACTTTACGACTCTGTATCTCAAAATGAACAAAAATGGACTTGTACCACTATTGAAATAAGCCCTTCATATGCACACACAGCACATTGATCTCGTGAGGCACAAGGCTCTCATAACGAAGTACGTACGTCGGTCAACAGATGACACTAGGAAAAGTATGTTAACTGCGCTTTTTAGTTGCTACTTGCGACTAAAGATTCTCAAAGGATTTATTTATGAATCTTGCTGACAGGACAAAAATTTATGGGTTGCACGTAATGATACACCCATTTCTTAAATGTGATTTGAGACTTTCTCGGCGTATTCCATTCGTGAAATCTTCTCGGGTGATCATTTCTTATTAAGTTAAAGTTCGCCAACTTCGCGAGGTGAGTGTATTGGTACCCCTTATCACACCAAAGACGAATACTTTCCGTAGTTGCACGATATTTGAAATTGTTATTCAGTTACCCAAGTGTGAAGTGAGCAATTAGCCAATTATCATGAGTGACGGGTCAACAGAAAGGTCCGATCTTACTCGTCGGCTTTGACCCGTGACGTAAGCGTGTTGTGGTGTGTGACGTCATTACGGCGCGGAAAACCTAATACATGGTTTGATGTACTCTTGTTTAAAGAACATGTATACGTAATATGAAGCAATTTGATGAACATATTGATCTGTAGCGTAGCCCACTTGAGGTTAGGTTGGGAGTTTTTTTTTTGGAATGCGGCCGCGGCAGCGGCCGCCTATGATTCGAAAATATTGATTTGACACTAATGAAGCCTGTGGGGGGGATGTTTTTATATCCGCCATATTGGAATTGTTGGTTATGGTCGTTTCCGCGGTATTTGTGACGTCATGGGTCAAAGCCGACGGGTAAGATCGGACGCTTCTGTATTTCCTTCTAAATACACGTATAATATACGGCGTAAGAATATGCATCCGCAAGATAAAATACTTGACTGTCTGTTCAAAACATGTTAAATACTACGTTCTATGGATAAGTTTAAGATATATAACACGTAAATATAAGATGCTTTTGGTCGGTAGTAAAGCTTGAACCAAATACATGTCGAGGGGGAGATGAATTGGTAGCGGTTGTTTTAGATATCATTGTTACACCTACTACTTAGCGCACGTGTGACAAATACAAACTTGTTATTCACCTGGAGTCGGATATGAATGAATTTTGTAATATGTATTTTGCCCAGTAATTGGCGAAATAATACCGGTACATCCTCCTACTCTGAGTTTTACGTGTTAGAAGAAATTTAGATGGTGTTGCTGTTGTAATCCCTAATAATTGTATATAGTTCAGTGTTTTATGCAGTGAGAAGCCCAATAAGCTGATCCTAATTTTCTAACGATAACGTAATTGTTATTTCTCCTTTTGTGTATAGTTATTTGTCTGCGTCCATATTAGATGGTATTTTTGCCTGTTTAAAACGTTTCTCGGGCAGAGGCAAGGTTGAAATCGGCGTTAACCTAAGACTGGAACCAGGATAATTTTTTTTTAAGGACAGAGTGGGAAATCCGGTGTGCTACAAATAATGTAAACTTGATCTGAACTGTGGCATGCCGAGGCCAGGTGGGAACCCAAACATACTTAGTACTTACTTCAAAGCACATTAATGAAGTGTTTGAGCTGAGAGTATTGGGTGTGGTCTTTCAATGTTAACATTTTGGTCAATGATGTGCACACTGCACAGTGGTATTGTTTGGTTTTCCGTAACATTGTCACCCATTCAGTACTGAAACTGCAGCATTAGATGTGCAACTAATGATTCAGTACTTTTGGCATAAGGTAACCATTGTGGACAACTGTCTATGAAGGTGTGAAGTCTTCAGTCACCGTCAAGTGACGTTATCTATTGGTGTATTTGGTTAAATTACGGGCTGCAATAATTGTGTCCAAAACATATATTGCTCAAAGTTTTCATGTCATTGGAGTACTTCACATATGGTCAACGGAACAGGTGGAATTGGATGTTTCCGTTAACCCGTGTTGGCCAGCTAGGGAACTTCATTAAAACCATGTTAATTTGTGTAGTATAATCGGAAAAACAAAGTTAATGCCAACAGACAACAGTTAGTGTCTGCAATAACAAGAGCTGTGTAGTTCTGTACTAAAGTTTCCCAGTTAAACTGTTGACATCACTGTCCAGTGATATGAAAGTATTCACTTTTCTGTGCATCTTTGCTACTAAATTTGGCGTTGTTGCATAAATTAAATATGTACTTTGAGAAACAGTTGAAACAAATTCAAACAATTAATGCTATCAGTTGGGATTGCCCACATTTGGAATTTAGTGAAAGATATGGAAGAAACGATATCAGTATGGCAGTGCCAAGAAACATTAGTGCTGGGTGCTTATTCCACTAATATTTTTTCGCATAATAGATTTAGTGAAAGAAGTCATTGCATTGACAGCTGTCAGTCTTTTCTCAATGACTAGTACTAGAAGTTACTTAAATGGTCACACATAATGCTCTTTTAAAAAGGAAACACTGTAAATATAACAACTCCCAATTTTGTGGAGGTATTCAATGATACACATAAACAAAACATGGTCACTGAATTTGAGTGTTAGTTCTTTTTAGTGTACAGATATATTTCCCTGGCATTGTAGCTTCAGATATTTCTAAAGTGTAAGATGTTAAGAGCCACAAAGTTGGGATTGAAATAGTTTTTCACATAAATTTTGGCACAAGCTTTGTTTGAAATAGATTATGTCCCGTTTACAGGACCAGAGATCTCTGACTACAATTTGCCTTTTGTTTGCTGAAAAGATGCATATTAAATAGCGGTCTACATAAAAATTTTTAATTAAGACCAGGTATGATTTTAATGGTAGGCATCATCATAAACAGGTTTGTTCCGAACTCTCAGTGAATGAAGGAAATGAAAGCATGCAAGGTAATACTGCTTAGGAGTAATCTGGATTCTCATGGGAAAATGTTGTACTCAGAGTATGCCCAAGATAGTTTCATTGTTCCCCCTTTCAAGGAAATTTAGGGCTAGGTCAGCTTGTTCTTAATTATCCACTAGGTTTATTGTAGCAGTATCTAATTGAATGTGGAATTAAAACTTTTAGGAATCATGTCCATTCACTTCATCTCTTGGCATTAAGGTCAGTCACCTATTCCAGAATTTGGTTTAATGCAGCTCTGAACATTCATATAGAGTTGCTTGCTTATCAAACAGTTTTAAGGCAGAGAAATTATGCTTACCAAATGTTGGTTATTGTTGTTCACATCTGAAAGACTTTTTTGGTCCTTTGGGCCATAACAAAGACGTATTTTGCCCTTCATTGTTTACCTTCCCAGTTGTATTATTACCTTTTCTTTCTTGGTAATTAGCATGGAGGCAGTGTGTCTGGGAATTTAAAACTTTGCTCAGGATAAATTTTGTACAAATGCCATGATAGAATATAATAAAGTATTGTGAGTTCCAGTGTTTGCAAAGTGCTGTGACAACTGCTTTCTTGAGATTGCCGCAAACTGATCAGTTAAGCGGTGGAAATTCTGTCTTCATTAAATCTTTTGATTCAGTGATATCAGAGAAATTACACAATGAAACCCTTTCAGTGGAATATGAATAATCACAAATTGTTCCTTGTCCATTCACAAATTGGTATGTTTTAAGTGTGTCAGTAATGAATTTAATAGTTCTGTTGCAATACAGAAAAGTAATAATGGTCTCAACAGATTAGAGGCAGTGGGATTTTCTGTGACTCGTCAAAAGCCTTTGGCTGTGTGACTCATAGCATTCTCTTAAGTAAATTAGAATGTTATAGTGTCACAAGCAGTGCTGAAAAACGGGTTGGTCTTATTGATTGGCGGCTCCATGGAGTGACAGGTAACAAATGGATAGGTAAAAAAATTTATTCACCAAGTAGTGACACACACACACACACACACACAAGGTTTAACTTTTAAGCTACAAGCTTTCAGAGCCATTGGCTCCTCCTCCTCCTGGCAGAAGAGTTGAAGGGGAAGGAAGAGGGATGAAGGAAAAGGGCGCAGTTCAGAAAAGCCAGGGAATACTTACTGATGGTATGATAATGAAAGACTGAGTGTAGGGTACTGCGCCAGACGAGGTTTGAAAACCTGAGGGCTTAAAGGTGGAAGACAGGGTGATATGCAAGACAGAGATTACTGCTACAACATCGTACACGAGTTTGTAGTGAGTGATACGCTAAGTGCCTTGTATGTAACAGAGGTGGGAGCGGGTGGCAGTGAAAAATAGACGGGTCAGGAAATAAAAGATGCAGAAAAGTAAAACAGAGTGAGGTAAGGAGTAGTTACTGTGAAGAAATTTTGACACAGAAAGGAAATTAACATAAATTAAGGCCAGGTGCATGAGAACCAAGAACATGTCATGACACTAGTTCCAGCTGCAGAGTTCTGAGAAACTGATGTCTGGGGGAAGAATACAGATAGCGCATATGGTGAAACGGGCACTGAGGTCACAACTGCCTTTTTGTAGAGCATGCTCTGCAACACCATGTTGTATGTTGTCAGTATACACCCTTTGTCTATGCCCATTCATCCTGAATGATAACTGGGTGGTACTCACACCAATGTAAACAATGTTCTGCCTTTTACAGCAGCATGACTACCACCAAATTATCTGTTAGGATGAATAGTCATAGACAGAGGGTGTACTCTGGCAACGCACAATATGCTGTTGCAGAGCATGCTCTATAACAAGACAGTTGTGACCTCAGTGTCTGTTTCACCATATGTGCCATCCGGATTCTTCCCCCAGACACCATTTTCTCAGACCTCTGCAGTTGGAACTAGTGCTACAACATGTCCTTGGTAGCCATGCACCTGGCCTTAATTTATGTTAATGTCTTCTGTGTCAGAATTTCTTGACAGTAATTACCCCTTTCTTCACTCCGTTTTATTTTTCTACATCTTTTATTTTCTGACCTGTCTATTTTTTGCCGCCATCCACTCCCACCTGTTACATACAAAGCGCACAGCCTATCACTCACTGTTAACTCGTGCACAGTGTTTTAGCAGTAATCTGTTTTACATATTACCCTGTCTTCCATCTTTAAGCTCTCACGTTTTCAAATCTGAGCTAGTGCAGCCCCCAATAATCAGTGTTTCCTTCTCACCCCATACAGTAAGTCTCCCCCAACCTGAGGTTCTGGGTGACTTTCTGAACTGTACCATGTTCACCAAAACTTCTCCAGTCCTTTTCCTTTGTCCCTATTCCTTCCCCTTCAACTCCTCTGCCAGAAGAAGAAGACATTGGCTCCTATAGCTTGTAAAAGTTAAACCTTTCTGTGTGTGTGTGTGTGTGTGTGTGTGTGTGTGTGTGTGTGTGTTTTTTTTTCTCCGGGCACCACTTGGTGAGTAGATTTTTTTTTTATCCATCCATTTACATTAAATTGTCAGTAATTATTTTCATTGTTATAACAGGAAACCGAGGGTATCATTGTAAAATATGTGTAGAATAAGCAATCAATCTTCATTTGATTAGGAATTTGAGAAGTGCAAAAGTGTGCAATAATACTTATTTATGGTGTAAATTCAAGAACAACATGTAGAAAACTGTTAAAGGAACTGGGTATTCTAACCACGGCTTCCCAGTATATTTATTCCTTAATGAAATTTGTTTCAAACATGTTTCTGTTTCCAACAAATAGCTCAATACATGTACTAGAAATAAGAACAATCTACATAAAGACCCAAAATCACTTACCTTGGTCCAAAAACGGGCCCAGTATTCAGGAACACACATTTTTAGTCAATTGCAAGCGACCATTAAAAACTTGGTTTCAGGTGAAGCACAGTTTAAACAGCATTTGAAAGACTTTTTGATAGGCAACTCCTTCTTCTCTGTAGTTGGATATCTTTATCAGGGACTGTTAGATCAGCTTAAGTAAAAATGCCTGTTAGTTTTAAGTTTTCACAGCATATGGTCACAAGTCAGGGTTAGGTATTTTGTGTATGATAAATTTATTACAAGCGTAACTGTGTTTCATTCTGACCATGTATTCTGTAAAAATTAGCAGTTCACATATTTTGACAATCTCCTGACAAATAATCTGGGTAGTAAGTATTATATTCAAATGTTCTGTGTTTTCCGTGTTACTCTTTAACAGGTTCCACATCCACGAGAATCATATCATTTTTGGATGTATGGAACGAAAACTGAATCTTTATGTAATTAAATAAAGGAAGGATTCTGTCATTATTCAATTTAGAGCTCTTGCTCTCTCTTTCAAAGATACTGTTTAAATGTTCTTAACCATTTTTCAGGGAGAAGGCATTCCACATCGGACCTCAAAATGGAGAATGATGCACTACTGGAAATGAACCAAATGGAATTAAGATCTGGTTAGTTTTAATCTCTTGTGAAATTTATTACTTTAGCAAACAATTTGTCAGTAGCTGGATGATGCAGAATTACTGTTACATAAATTATCCTTTCCTTCTTGCCCTAATAAATAGACATAGATGCTGAACTTTAATACTAGAGCATGATTTCATTATTGAGAGACTTTTGTTGTTATTATAATCTCTGTACAATTCAATGGAGTCAAATTTACTGAGCTGTACTTTCCTTTTGCTATACTTATAATTGCTCTCCTTTGTTTGTAATTAGTACAGCTAAATTTTTGAGACTCACTGTACTGAATCTGATTACTTTGTTACCCAGACCTGTTTTAAACTTAAATGTACTTTTTGCTATGATTTGCCTAGATGGCTGACCTTTGTTAAAAGGGTTTGACTGGCAGTAATTGAATTCTGTTGTTGATTTGCTGGAAGGAACAGCTACACTGATTAGTCAGCAATGTCAATAAAACAACATCCAAGGATTTTATACACACATAATTTAACAGCAGTTAGGTTAGCATTATATCACTAACAAGAATATTTGAAATCTTAACGTTTATTATTCATTGCCTGAAAAAATGTAGAGCTAGGTGGTAAAACGAATTAGGTTAAGTTTCTTAATATGCAAGATGTGTCTGGAGCACCCATTGAAATGAATAAGGAAGAACATAGATTAATGTACATTGCTTCATTTCCTAGGTGTAGATATGTAGTCCATAGTAACTTCAAAACACATTGATAAGTGACTGAATGTTATTGTAAATAGATAAGATGTAAATTCTGTGTATTTTGTATCAAAGAAAATCCTTCATATTTAGTTTTTCTCCTGTTACTTGTTGAAACATGGATTACAACAGATCACACTCCCACCTCGTTAATTCATTGAATGTGTGTGTGTGTGTGTGTGTGTGTGTGTGTGTGTGTGTGTGTGTGTGTGTGTGTGTGTTTTTTTTTTTTCAAAAAATTCTGGAACTTTGGTAATTTTGCACCAATGGTGTGTTGGAGCGAAATGCTGTTGCCATCCCAGCACACACCTGTGTTTAATGTGTAACTGCTGGATGCTTCATTGTTGTATGTGTGTTACTGTTCAGTGCTCTATTGAGTAGAACATTGTCACACAGTGTGCGAATTTCAAGATGACAGAGTTCGGTGAGCAACATATCTGCATTAAATTCTGTGTGAAACTCAAGAAAACCTTTTCAGAGACACACCAAATGATCCAGGAAGCCTACAGTGATGAGTGCTTAAGCTGTACTCGGTGTTACAAATGGTTCACATGGTTTAAAATTGGCCTGACAGAAGTTAAAGACCACCCACATTCTGGACACCCTACGAAGTCTACCGACAACACTCATGTGAGGAACACCAGTGAAATTGTGCTGCTAATCAAAGACAAACTGTTGGAAAGATTCCAGAAGAATGTAACATTCCAGTTGGATCATGTCAGGAAATCCTGACATAGCATCTTGAAATGTGTCATGTTTCCACCAAGTTCGTCCAATTGCTTATGAGTCAGGATGAGAGAGACCTTTGCGTAGCAATCTGTGAAGAGCTTTTGGATCACACAAATGAGAAAGAGATGTTCCATAAGAGAATCATAACTGGCGATGAGATGTGAGTCTAGGGTTATGGTGCTGAGAGCAAGGTTGTCTTCACAAAGGGTCAGGAAAGGTTCTCAAAGACCAAAAAAAGGTTGTCAGGCCAGGTCTAATTGCAAAGCTGTGCTGGTAGTTTTCTTTGACTTTGAAGAATTAGTTCATCATGAATTCATTGCACAAGGACAAACCATTGATTGATGCTAATGCCTCAATGTGTTGCAACGTTTGCGAGAAAATTTGAGAAGGAAGCGGCATGAGATGTGGCAAGATCATTCATGGCTGTTGCATCATAAGAATGCACCTGGGAATTCATCCCTGTTGGTGTGTGGCTATTGCACAAAAAACAAAATAACTGTGCTGCCTTATCCTCTGCACTCACCTGACCTGGCCCCTGCAGATTCTTTTTTACTTTATTTCCAAAGCTGAAAACCCTGTCGAAAAGGATGAAGATTTGAAACAATAGACGAGATAAAAGAAAATTTGCCGACGGCACTTAATGCAGTCCAGCAAGAGGCATACCAAGACTGCTTCTGCAAGTGGGAGCAGTGTCAGGAGCAGTGTATCAATTGTGGAGGAGAGTATTTCAAAGGAGACCATGCATAGTGAGTAGAAGGTAAATGTAAGAAAAACCCTGCAGGTCCGGGGTAAGAATAGGCCCGAGGTATTCCTGCCTGTCGTAAGAGGCGACTAAAAGGAGTTTCGGCCTTCAATGTGATGGTCCCCATTGGGGTTTGACCTCCATTTTTCAAAATTCTGCAAGAGTACGAGCCTTTTGAGGAAGGACGCCTTACGTGGTGTATCAGTGACTAAGACCTTGACACTCATCATCGTTAACGGCGTCGTAACTGCACCCACTGTTCATCAATTTGAGGCTAAACACCTGATGAGTTGCACAGGTTACGCCCATAGTGCGTCACCATGTGCACCTTCAATCATGATGAACTTTCCATGGCACCCGAAATCCAGCACGGTAGCCAGCCCGTTTAGACGGAGTTGTCATGTACCCTCTAGGTTGTAGCCCCCTGACCACACAGGGATCGTACTGCCAATTCCTGAGCTGCACCCTCCCCACGTAAGCCAAGGAGTAGATGCCCATCTACCTGGGGCATCAGGACTCCCGGCAGCAGTCATCCTGCCAGGTGGCCCTTGCTGAGGCTGGGTGGCGCCCATGGGGAGAGCCCCTGGTCGGAGTGGGTGGTATCGCGGCGGACGTTTCGCAGGTGAAACGTCAACATGCATCAGGTCGCTCTGCGGCCGCGTCTTCTAAGAGGAAAGATTCTGTCTTTGTCTCTGGTTTTGGTCCTTCCGCCTTTCCCCCCTTGGCCACTCCCTGGGAGGAAGGACAGGCCCGCCAGCTTGGGGCGAAATACTTCCCCCCGCTATTTAGTCTGTTCTCGGACCGATGGGGGAACTTTCGCCACCTCCAAGCCCATGTCCTTTGTACAGCATATCGAGGATATCTCCGGAGAAATTGAGTCTTTTAGTGAAATGCGTTCAGGTCCATTCTCATAAAGACCACCTCCGATACACAGTCGGCGGCGCTCCAGGCATGCGACCGACCAGGGGACATCCCAGTGTCCATTGTCCCACATCTGGCTCTCAGTAGGACGCAGGGGATTATTTTCCATCGGGACCTCCTGCTGCAATCTGATGAGGAGCTCAGGGCCAACTTGGAGCGCCGTGGCGTGCATTTCATCCGGTGAGTCCAGCGCGGCCCCAACGATCGCCGCGTCGACACTGGGGCCTTTATCCTCGCCTTCGAGGGGGGTGTTCTCCCGGAGACGGTAAAGGTGATGTGCTACCGATGCGACGTGCAACCTTATGTCCCGCCTCCTATGCGATGCTTTAGATGTTTGCACTTCGGGCACGTGTCGTCACGGTGTGAAGCTGAGCCCCTTTGTGGCGATTGTGGACGTCCTCTTCGTGAGGGACATACATGCACCCCACCACCTCGGTGCGTCAGTTGTCCTGGCCTCCACTCGCCTAGATCTTTCGACTGCCCCGCCTATCAGAAGGAGAAGAAGATACAAGAATTGAAAACCTTGGACCATCTGTCTTATTCTGATGCCAGGAAGAAATATGACCGCCTCCATCCCGTGATGTTGACGTCATTTGCTTCAGTCGTGTCCACTCCTTCTGCAGTATCCTCACCCCTATCTTGTCCCCCCTCCACCTCCTCACCCCACCCAGGGTCTATGCCTCCCAAATCCCTCCCCTCCAAATCCTCCTCCCTCGCAGCCCCTGCCCCCTCTGCCCCAGGGGCCACCCTTCCTCCTCCTCCTCCTCCTCCTCCTCTGCTGACAGAAGCGATCCTCTTCTCAGGCGTCCATCGGGGAAACTTTACGGACCCCGGCTTTCGAGGTCCTGCGTTCAAAAAAGGAACCCGAGCGTGAGGACTTTCTTCGGGTCCAGCCCCCACAGCCTACCATCCCTGTGACTCATACGTCTTCCAAGAAGGCCTCAAAGAAGAAGTCTTTATCCCCCTCTCCACCCCGGCACATTTCGTCTGATGCTCCATCCAACAGTCGCTGCTCCCGGCTGTCCTCAGTTTCGCCGGGACGCTCTGCTGCCAGGCGCTCAGCAGGCCCGTCGCCAGTGGACAATGCTGCCCCTCCTGCGCAACCCAGGAATATGGCCGCAGCTGGCGATGACTTGATGGAACAGGATCCACCTCCGGACGGTTGTAGCGATGTTCCCTCGAAACCTGGACCTCCGCGGCCGTCGAGGTGACCAGCTCTTCCCCCGTTTTGTTCCCCCTTTCTCTGACTTGCGATGGCTCTGTTACATTGGAACATAAGAGGTATTCGATCTAATCGGAAGGAATTACAACTGCTCCTCCGCCTGCACTGTCCACTCGTCATTGGTCTCCAGTAAACAAAGTTACTCCCAACTGACCATATTGCTTTTACCCATTATACCTCGGAGCGATCTGACCTAACCCCTGTGGACGGTATTCCAGCTCATGGAGGGGTCATGTTGCTCGTTCGGGACGATGTCTATTACCATCCCATCCCGTTGACCACCCCTCTCCAAGCAATAGCTGTCCGTATTACTCTTTCTGCCTTTACTTTTTCTGTTTGTACTGTCTACACTCCGTCATCCACAGTTAGTCGGGCTGACATGATGCACCTGTTTGCTCAGTTTCCTCCGCCGTTTTTATTGTTTGGCGACTACAATGCCCATCATCCCCTTTGGGGTTCTCCTGCATCCTGTCAGAGAGACTCCCTCTTGGTGGATGTTTTCCACCATCTCAATTTTGTCTGCCTCAATACTGGCACCCCGACTTTCCTCTCTGACTCTACTCATACCTACTCCCACTTGGACTTCTCGATCTGTTCTACCAATCTTGCCCGTCGGTTCGAGTGGTATGTCCTTTCTGACACCTATTCGAGCGACCATTTCCCCTGTGTCGTTCGTCTCCTGCACCACACCCCATCCCCATGTCCCTCGAGCTGGAACATACCGAAAGCTGACTGGGGACTTGATTCCTCCCTGGCGACCTTTCCGGACCAATATTTTCGCAGCTGTGTCAGTCAGGTCGAATACCTCACAGCTGTCGCATCAATGCTGCCAAACGTTCCATTCCTCGTACTACCTCTTCTTCACGACACGTTTCAGTCCCCTGGTGGAATGAGGCTTGCAGAGACGCTATCTGTGCTCGACGATGTGGTTTACGCACCTTTCGCCGCCATCCTGTGCTGGCGAATTGTATTAATTACAAACGGCTCCGGGCGCATTGTCGTCGAGTCATCAAAGACAGCAAAAAAGCTTGTTGGGCCTCTTTCACAAGCTCCTTTAACAGTTTTACTCCCTCTTCTGTCGTTTGGGGTGGCCTGCGCCGGCTGTCGGGCGTTAAGGCCCACTCCTCGATACTTGGCCTGACTTCAGGTAATGAGGTACTTGTGGACCCTGTGGATGTCTCCAACGCCTTCGGCCGCTTTTTTGCGGAGGTTTCAAGCTCCGCCCATTACCACCCTGCCTTCCTTCACAGAAAAGAGGCAGAAGAGGCTCGGCGACCTTCCTTCCACTCGCTGAATCTGGAAGATTATAATGCCCCTTTACCGTGTGGGAACTCGAACGTGCACTTGCACTGTCCCGGTCCTCTGCTCCGGGGCCAGATGCCATTCACATTCAGATGCTGACACACCTTTCTCCGGCAGGCAAATGCTTTCTTCTTCGTACCTATAACCGCATCTGGACCAAAGGTCAGTCCCCACGCGTTGGCGTGAGGCTGTCGTTGTTCCCATACCCAAACCCGGGAAGGATAGATACCTTCCTTCTAGTTACCGCCCCATTCCTCTTACAAGCTGTGTCTGTAAGGTGATGGAGTGCATGGTTAACGCTCGGTTGGTTTGGATTCTTGAATCTCGACGGCTACTTACTAATGTTCAATGCGTCTTTCGGCGACGCTGCTCCACTGTTGACCACCTTGTGACTTTGTCAACGTTCATTATGAACAACTTTTTGCAAAAGTGCCAAACGGTAGGTGTTCTTCGATTTAGAGAAGGCTTATGATACCTGTTCGAGAGGAGGTATCCTCCGCACTATGCACAGGTGGGGCCTACGTGGTCGCCTGCCCCTTTTTATTGATTCATTTTTAACAGATCGAATGTTTAGGTTATGTGTGGGTTCCGTATTCTTCGACGTCTTCCTCCAAGAGAACGGAGTGCCTCAGGGCTCAGTTTTGAGCGTAGCCCCGTTTTGCCATAGCGATCAATCCCATTATGGATTGCATTCCACCTAATGTCTCCGGCTCTCTTTTTGTTGATGACTTCGTGATCTACTGCAGTGCCCAGAGAACATGCCTCCTGGAGCGCTGCCTTCAGCATTTTCTTGACAGCCTATACTCATGGAATGTGGCCAATGGCTTCCGGTTCTCTGAAGAGAAGACGGTTTGCATCAACTTTTGGCGATGTAAAGCATTCCTTCCACCATCCTTACATCTCGGTCCCATTGTTCTCCCCTTCATGGAGTCAACGAAGTTTTTAGGGCTCACATTGGAAAGGAAACTTTGTTGGTCTCCGCATGTCTCTTATTTGGCTGCCCGTTGTACATGTTCTTTTAGTGTCCTCCGTGTTCTTAGTGGTTCATCTTGGGGAGCGGATCGCACTGTCCTGCTTCGCTTATATCGATCCATAGACTGATCAAAGCTGGATTATGGGAGACTCGTCTGCTCGGCCATCCCTCTTACGCTGTCTCAACTGCATCTATCATCGGGGGTTAAGTCTTGCAACCGAAGCATTCTATACCAGTCCCGTCGAGAGTCTTTATGCTGAAGCTGCTGAATTACCATTGACCTACCGGCGCGACTTACTGCATTGTTGGTATGCCTGCCGGCTGTTGTCAATGCCCGACCACCCCTCTTATCAGTCCTTCTTCGACGATTCTCTCGACCATCAGTATGGGTTGTATGTGTCTGCCCTGCTGCCCCCTGGAGTCCGCTTTCGTCGCCTGCTTTGACAATTTCATTTTGCCCTCCCTGCCACCTTCAGAGAGGGTGAGAGCCCGACACCACCTTGGCTCCAGGCTCCGGTTCAAATTCAGGCTGCTCCAGATGCAGTGTATTGCTCACAGTTTGTCGAACTTCGTGCGCGACTCGCCAGTAACACCTTTATTTACACTGATGGCTCCAAAACTGACGATGGTGTCGGCTGTGCCTTTATCGTCGGGGACGTCACCTTTAAATACCGGCTCCTCGACCAGTGTCCCAGCTTTATGGCCGAGCTTTTTGCTCTCTCTCAGGCCATTCAGTATGTCTGCCGCCAACGCCATTCTCCGTATGTGCTCTGCGCTGATTCGCTCAGTGCTCTTCAGAGCCTTGGAGCTCCATATCCGGTCCATCCCTTGATGCAACGGATCCAGCAATCCCTCTATTCTTTTGCTGATGATGGCACTCCTGTTAGCTTTATGTGGGTTCCAGGCCATGTAGGAGTGCCTGGGAATTAGGCTGCGGCCAAGGCTGCAGTCCTCCTGCCTCGGCCAGCCTCCCTTTGTGTCCCATCGTCTGACATTAGTGGGGTTGTTCCCAACAGCTTGGACAACCATCTCGGCGAGAGGAGGTCATTTTGGCTAGGTTGCGGATTGAGCATTGCTGGTTTAGCCACCGCTACCTGCTATCCGGTGACCCCGCCCCGCAGTGCCCTTGTGGTAATGCATTGACAGTGTGCCATGTTTTATTGTCATGTCCCCGTTTTAATCAATCTCGTGTTGTCCTGTCTCTGCCCTCTACCCTGCAGGAAATTTTAGCTGATGACGCTCGAGCAGTTGCTCGTGTTCTTCATTTTATTACTTTGACGGACTTATCCAAAAACATATAAATCTTTTAATTATTTTATCTGCGTCTTTGTAAGCACTTTCTTGTGTCGTCCCCCCCCCCCCCCCTTTTGAGTTTTACCAATTTATATGTGCACTTACATTTGTGACTGGGCGCTAATGACCTCAGTAGTTGAGCGCCATAAAACCCCACCAAAAAAAAGAATTGTGCACAAAGTTCTGGAATTTTTTGGACAGACCTTGTATGTGTAATGAAGCAGTCAGTTAGTGCACGTTTTATCCTGCTTGCTAGTTAAAATTCCATCCGTGTACTTCTTGTGGCAGCAACATATCAGAAATCCAATCTGTGATTGATCTGTGTTTATTACATTAACATCATCATTAAGAGGTATGGGTATATCTAACACTAGGATTTCCCAAACTGTTCCCCGAACACTGGTATTCTGCGAAAAGTCAATAAGTGCTCCATGATAAACTATTAAATGTAGCAACTGGTGTCTTAACATTCTCCTGTCCCCCGATATTTTAAAGATACTAATTATTTTTGAAAATTAATTAAGATTTTGTTATGAGCTAAGATTTAAAATTGAAGCAGTCACTGAACAAAACAAATTTTCACATTTTTAAAGTCCTATCAACCTTCAAAATAGTTTCATTTCCAGGTAGAACAAATAAACTTGTACCTCCCCCCCCCCCCCCCCCTCATAAGTATACAATGTCATACTGAGTAGATTTCGCTCAGTAACACTAATGTTATGTCATCTTCATCTAGAAAGCACCTCCAAATATATATTTAAACAAATATGCAACCCTGAACTGGAATGCCATCTTCTAAAAGCTTCTTAATCTACTTTGTTGATTTTTGTGACTATCACGCTCTGTTATGGGAACTTAGACAGAGCGAATGTGCTTCACTTCTAAATGAACTTGACTACGTGTCTAATATGAACCTGTGTCTCTTATACTTCACAAATATCAAAATTCCTTGGTTATAAAACAGGAAATTCTCTCTTTGAAGTACAAGTACAAATGATGATACTTCATTTTATTAACTTTCAGGCATGTACATGCTCCCCAACAATGCCTAGACTCATCAACACTTGTATTAATAGTTTAACTTGTTCCACTTTAATGCAGACAAAAACATTGCTGCTTTGGATTTTTCACTAAATTAGCAGGTTATCGCTCT